>NW_015656161.1:118816-139189 GCF_001515625.1 Sinocyclocheilus rhinocerous
CACACACACACACACACACACACACATATACACACAGTCAATGCCACAACATCAGTGCAATGACAGGAATGCAGTAAATACTGAAATAATGATGTTTGCACAGTGTGTGGGATACGACATCCCACAATGCAGTGGTACAGTGATGGTAACAGATGGTAGTACAATGGTAGGTTTTTTTAACCGTTTGTTGTTGTTAAAAGATACATTGTTTTTAACAAATTCAAAAGCAGTATTGCAGGTACACTTCGCAGATGACACAATCCCACAATGCAGAGTGTCAATTATGTTTTATTCATAGCTAAAAGGTATGAATACAAAACAGTTCCATCTCCTTAAACATCAACTATTTCACTCAATATTTGTGTACCACGTGTTTTGTGCTCATTAAAACAAGGATTTTAGTGTTTATATATAATATTTAGTAGAATAAAACACCATTTTATTTATACATTTATTTTATATATAGTTTTTTTTTAAATAATTCATAAATACATTTTTATAGATAATTTTTATTAATGTTTATACATGAATTTAATTTTATATTTTAAACTATCAATTACATATATTTTGAATACATTTTTAGATTTAAGAATTTAGATTTATTTTTAATTGCTTAAAATACTGATTGCATATATACATTTCTTATAAATAATTTTTAATAGATAAAGCATAATTTTATTTATAATTGTTATGTTCATATAATAAAAATTATAAATAAATAAATTACATAAATATATAATGTAAAAATAACTCACTATATTAATCTATTTCTACTGTGTGAAGTGTTTTCTTTTTTAAATTAAATATTGCAAAACACGTTGGTTTAGAAATATTTATTTTGCTGATTATTTATTTATAAAATTATTATTTAAAATTTTTACCATAGTAACAAAATGTATTTTCATATATAATTTTAAACAATTACATTATGCATTTTATATATAAAATTTGTTTTTAATACTTTTTAATAGATTAAAACAAATATAGATTTTAAATATAATATTTTATATATTATTTTAATGTACAAATACATTACATAATATATTTAATACTTTTATAAATGTCACGTCAATGTTACACTTAACTAGCATCAACTGTGAGCTTGTATGCTTTGCATATTTATACTTCATTATTTGTGTGGCTCATGTGAATTAACATTAACAGAGTTGCTGCCTATGGAGAATATTTCAAATCAGTAACTTGTAAGGTTCAGTTTCAGTTAGGATGCTGTAGGCAGCTGTATATGTAGACACTAGAGTGCTTGGAAGAGAGCAGGAACACAGAGTCACGTCTCACCGTGTCGAGGTTCTGCATGATATCCTGGAAGGACGGATGCGATCTGAACTGCTCGAAGAGCTCCCGCTTGTAGAGCAGCGCGTACAGCAGGTTTGGGTTGTGATGGAGCGAGTTACTCAAACAGGAGTTTATAATCTCCAGCATCATTCTGATCACCTCCTCGATGACGTTCAGATCCTGAGCCTGAGGGAGAAACACAGAGTCATGATGCTGAAAATTCAGCTTTGATCACAGCAATAAATTACATGTTACTATATATTCACATAGAAAACAGCTATTTTAAACTGTAATACTATTTCACAATATTACTGTATTTTTGATCAAATAAATGCAGCCTTGGTGAGCAGAAGAGACTTCTTTCAAAAACATTAATAAATGTTGCTGAACATAAACCATAAATACACCTTTGATGGCCAAACATGCTGTTTATTAAGGCCGAGTACAGTGTGTGTGTTAAATGGGTTATCGTTTCCCTGTGCTCTGCTGCAGTCTGGGCCGTAATACTTTTTCTAGGTCTCACACAAACACACACACACACACGTCTGGTCAGCTATCCTTGTGGGGACTCTCCATAGGCGTAATGGTTTTTCTACTGTACAGACCGTATATTCTATTGCCCTACACCAACCCTACCCCTAAACCTACCCCTCACAGGAAACTTTCTGCATTTTTAGATTTTCAAAAAACTTAATTCTGTATGATTTATAAGCTTTTGTACCTGTGGGGACCACAATTTAGGTCCCCACCGTGACACGAGTCCCCATGAGTCTGTGTGTAGTCAGGTTTAAGTCCCCACCAGGATATATAAACCAGTACACACACACACACAGGGGCAAGACAACTGCATCATCTCTGTGTTTCTGCCTCTTCATCTCTCTGTAGCCACAACATATACATTTCAAGCATCATATTTAAGCATGTTTGATGCCAGGGCTGTATGGATGCATAGTGTGTGTGTGTGTGTGTGCGTGATGTTATCAGCCTTTACAGACAGTCTGGAGTCACTGTGTGACCACTAGTCTTTACATCAGCAGTTTGTTCAATGCAAACCAGAAAAATCACAGACACACAGATATTCGCCTTAACCTGGGGTTAAAACAGGGCTAATTGTGATTGTAAAGCATTATATCTTATAAAAATAAAAATATATTATCAACTATAAAAATTATATATAAAATACAAAACGAAATGAAAAAATTTAAAAGGAAAAAAAGAAAAAAGGAAAGAATAAAAAGAAAACATAAGAAAAGCAAAGAGAAAGAACGTATATACAAATAAATAAATAAAAATTAAAAATTAACAAATAAATAAATTAATAATAAAGTAAAAACAAATTAAAATAAAAAACAACAAGAAAAAAAAGGGAAAAAGAAAAAGAGATCCAGAAAAAGAGAAAGAAATAAAAAAATAGAAAAGAAAAGAAGAGAAAGAAAAGAGATACTAAGTAATTTATAGTCACTGCTTCAAAGAGTGTAATTCTAAGACGCACAACATAATATGTCATTATACTGTTTAAACATTTTAACATAAACTGGTATTATGTATTATAGCTCTGGCAGCTGTTATTTATAAAGAAGAAAAAATCTTTACAACTTATTTTATATACATTAAGTGTTAGCAAAAGATTCTTCTCTTCAGTGACGCAATGCATTTGACAACTAAATGATTGAAAAGCATGTTTTTTTATTCTTTTGAGACAAAGACTTCCATGTACTGCAGCATGTCACGTCTCTGAAGAGCCTTCAGTCTCTGACCTTTGACCTTCTCATTTCCCTTTCTCCCACTGTCCTCCTCTACAGACTCTCTGCCTGCAGCCATCGGCTTCCTCTTCATGTTATTCACCCGTTCCTTATTCTCAACACTGATGTCAGTTTCTGAGCTACAAATCTCTCTGGACAAAAGCAAGTCAATGGAACAGAATGTGCAAACTGGTTTCCATAGCAACACACACAAACACACACACATCAAACGCTCTTTGAGTGGACGCTAACTGAAGTGATTTTAGGAAATGACAGATCAGGAAAGCTTGAAAAAGAGCCTGGGAATGTACAAAAACACAGAACTTTATGGATTTAGCTTCAATGACTGACAAACAAGCCCGTGGAAAGGCAATGGGGTTCTTATAAGGCTCGGCAGTCGAACCAACTCTGAACCAGCACCCGGTTCATGCTGGTGCAAAAGAGATCTGACAAACATCCAGATCAGATTTTACATTGTGCTTCCAGTGGAAGCAAGAAAAGACGCCACAGGTTAAAGACTTCCGCTCCAGAGTCAGAGACATACAGTACATGAGTAAAACACTTCAGACTGAATGAGTCTCACAGCAGCACCAGCGACGGGCAAACGCCAGCAGAACGACGGCTTTACTGGAAAGACACCAGGATTTGGCAAGATGGTGGCCTTGTAAACCTGCTCCATGATTCACTGCGGTTAGTGCTCTGTCTGAGACTCACGCAGATTAATTCCTCTGGAAACACACACACACCCACACACACAAGTAAACTGCCTTCAGTGTCCCCATATGCTACCATCTGTTAATACCTGAACACTGGAGACAGAAAAAACGCCATTCTTGATCTCAGGTCACGATTAAAGGCAAAATCTGACCCCAACGCATGATGCAAGACAATGAAAACATACTCTTATATCAGCTCTCCATGGAAACCTTGACCCCAGTGTTGCTGCATTAAAGCAGAAGTGTGTTATTTTGGTGCCTCTAGTGGCAGCAAGAAGAACTGCAAAAATAATGACTGTTTTCAAACAGGTTCCCTGAAAAACCTGCATCAAGTACAGAGCACTTGCAATACTTCTAGCCTTAAAATTAGGGATGAGTTGAAGTTCAAACAAAAGTAAATATAAATGTCAAGAATGACAGACATTTCAAGAGATCTCAGGCCATTTTGAGATCTGAAAAAGAAAGAAAGAAAGAAAGAGAGTAAAGCAGAGAAGAAAAGAAAAAATGAAAGAAAAGAATAAAAAGAAAAAAGAAAATATTATAAAAGGAAAAGAAAAAAATGGAAGAAAGGAAAAAGAATGAAATATATATGATTAAAATTACACAAAATAGAAGAAAAAAAAATATTAAAATAGAAAAAGGAAAAGAGAAAGAAAAGGAAAAAGAAAAGCAAAAGAAATGAAAAAGAAAAGAAACAAAAGAAAACAGATAAAAGGTAAAGAAAAAGAAAAGAAAAGAAAAATAAACAAATAAAATAGATGAAAATAAAATAGAAAAGTAAATTAAAATACATAAATGTCAAGAAAGAAAAAGACGGAAAGAAAGAAAGAATTAAAACGAAAAAAATAAAAGAAAAAAGGGGAAAAAACAAGAAAGAAAAATAAATGAAAGAAAAATTAAAAGAAAAGATCTACAAAAAAACTAAAGAAAAAATAAAAGAGGGAGAGAAAAGAAATAAAACAGAAAAAAAATAAGACAACAATGCTGTGGCATTAAAGCTGAAATGTGTAACTCTGGCGCCTACAGTGGCAGCAAACAGAACTGCAAAAATAATGACTGTTTCCAAACAGGTTTCCTGAAAAACCTGTATCAAGCACAGAGGGCTTACAATACTTCTGGCCTTAAAACTAGGGATGAGTTGCACCAAACAAAATACATAGATTAAAATACAAAAATGGAAAGAACAAAAGACAATTCACATTATAATCTCATTCGGATTTATTTCAATGGTCTGAATGTTGAGTTTGCTGTTGTTGCGTTGATGAAATCAGCCCAGACGAAAGCCCCCGCTCTGGGTCGCGTTCCTCACACCTTCCCCTACCAACAGACGGAGAAAATTCCTGCCCCGGTTCCCATGACGACCCCCTACACGTCGGAAAAGATCTGCAGACGCAGCAGTCGGGAATATTAACGGGGTGGGAGACCGTCGCCACCGTTATTAACCGAACTTAAGTAGATACTTATGAAACAAACACGCAGGACGAAATCAGACCAGACCTGGAAATACTCGTCTAGACCTTCGGTTCTCAACAAACAGGTCGCAGGTCCGTTCAAATGGGTTCAAACGGGTAAATGACGTCGCTACGTGATGTTCAGAGTAAAATGTGGGCCGTGAAGCAAAGCCAGTGAAGAAGCACTGGGAAACCAGATCAAACTACAACCTAGAAAGAAGCTGGAGGTGTCTAGACAGAAACAGGGAGTGATAATTAGACGAGAAGAACGTAGGAGTGAATTAGGGATGAGAGGATCTGCTCTACAGTACAGACTAATGAGATTACACACACACACACACACACACACACACACACAGAAAGAGAGGGGAATTCAGGTCAGATGTTAATGTGTGAACAACCTGACTGTGTGGAAAGGCAGACAGATTTTTAACAAATCCTACACATAAAACACACACACCCACACACAAACACACACACACACACACCTTCTTCAGACTCAAAGAGCTGCAGTAACTAATTTAAGGCTCTTCTAATTATCTAGTCTAATCATCTACACACAGACATGCTGTGCGTCATCAGCAAGGTTACATATATCAGCGTTGGCTAATATCAGTCTGATTTTTTATCTATCTGTACAGACTATACTACAGAACTATACTGTTCAAAAGTTTGGGGTCAACTGCTTTTTTGTAAAGAAATTAATATTTATATTCAGCAAGGGAGCAGTAAATTGATCAAAAGTGACAATAAGGACATTTAAATGTTTCAAAAGAATTCTATTTCAAATAAATGCTGTTCTTTTGAACTTTCTATTCATTAAATAATACTCAATCACAGTTTCCACAAAATATTGGGCAGCACAACTGTTACCAGCGTTAATGATAATCATAAAAGTTTCTTGAGCTGCAAATCAGCATATTAGAATGATTTCTGTAGAATCATGTGACACTGAAGACTGGAGTAATGATGCTGAAAATTCAGCTGCGCATCACAGAAATAAATTACATTTGACTATATATTCACATAGAAAACATTTATTTTAAATTGTAATAATATTTCACAATTTTATCTGCATTTTTGATCAATTCAATGCAGCCTCGGTGAGCAGAAGAGACACTAAAAATCTTACTGAACCCAAACTTTTGAATGGTAATGAATACAAAAATTGTGCTAAACAGTTATCCAGTTACTTCTGCTGTATTATATCACAATTTGATGCCTTTGTTTATTTGAATCAGTCCAATCAAGCCAATATAGAGTCGGAGAAACTGGGATATTATTGTTAACTAAAACCATAAAAAAAATTATTAGTTGAAATAAAATAAAGGTTAAATAAAATAAAATAAAAATTCTTATTTTATTTCAGCTGATTGCCAAGGCAACATTTCTCATTTCCACTCCATTCAACTGAAATAAAAATTTATAAAAGCTATATAGGCATATTAAAAAGAAACAAAAACTTATAAAATGACAAAAACACACAACATTACTAAAACATTTATTTAAATCAAAATGAAATGATGCTAAAGCAGCACTGCAGGGAAAGATGGTTTTGAAATTGAAATCAAGTGTGCGTGCATTGAGAAACAGACAGAAAGGAACAGGAAGTGCACATGCATCCAGTTCCAGACAGTCATTAGTCATCCAGTAAGAGAGATGTCTGTGTGCATACGTGCATGAGCGTGTGTGGTCTAATGATCAGCTAATGACTGTGATGTCAATACTGTCTATGCCAGAAAGAGGCAAACTCACATCTCCATGGTTACAGGCCCTTACACTCTCAAACAGAGGTCAGGGGGCAAAGGTCAGGGCAAGAAAATCAGCCGAGAGAAACATGAACGGTCGGCATGGCAACACTCAGGTAAATCACAGAACAAATGGAGATTCATCTTCAAGGTGAATCAGAAACAAAGCGAATCTTTTGGTGCTTCGCTGAGATTTGAACACGGCTCTTCTGATTTACACTACCCGGGTTGACGCATTATGATCAGCTGGATTACATATTGCATTTTGGAGGACGAGAACCGTTCTGCGTTCAAGAAAACCGCCTCAGCGTCGCCCGTCTTTAAACACTCCAGCTGCTGCCGTGGCTATCAAAAGAGCCTTTAAACGAGAGATGAGACGGGCATCACACAATCGTGAGGAGACAGATGGAGAGGAAAAGAAGGGCAGAGGAAGCGATGAGCAGAAAGACTGTGTGTCTTTAGGGAGATGGTAAATGGGTCGTTTTCTGACCTGTATTAAGTCACGGAGACATCCCATAATCACGGCACAGAGAGCAGCGCCAGCAGACTGACTCTCTTTGTACAGATCACTATTATTAGAAGTAAAAGCAAAACTAAAACTATAAAAAAAAAATTTATTTAAATTAATGTAATTTTAAACAAACAACAACAAAATGACTAAAACTTTAAAATTAATATGAAAACATAAAATAAAAACTAATTCAAGATATAAAAATATATATATATAACATAAAAATACAAACTAATTCATATTAATATGAATACATATTAAAGATTATTAATAAAATAACATTAATGAAAACAATAATAGTATCTCAATGACACTAAAATAACAATGATACAGAATGATACAAGTGAAAGCTACAGAGAGACAGAGAAAGTGTCTAAAACTGAAACTAAAATCATTAAAAAAATTGTTCCTTGAAATAAAATAAACATGAACTGTAAATAAAATTATTATTTTTATTTTAAATAAAACTTTATTTCAGCTAACTGCCAGGGCAACGTTTCCCATTTTCACTTAGGTTAACTTGAAAAAATAAAATAAAATAAAAATTCTAAATATTATTTACTAATTCAAAATATTAATAAAAACTGTAATAGTATCTTAATGATACTATAATAACACTGGTACAGAAGTGTGAAACATCCCAGCACTGATGGAAACCGCAGGGCATCAATGAGACCCAGAGGAACGTGACGAGACACCACATACAGTGGGTACGGAAAGTATTCAGACCCCCTTAAATTTTTCACTCTTTGTTATATTGCAGCCATTTGCTAAAATCATTTAAGTTAATTCTAATTAACACTGAGAGCCATTAAACGCACACACATTTACACATTTATGTGCAAACACATCTAACACACATCATTAAACATGTGGTGCACAGAAATTATGTCACATGGGTTTATGTGTTCATTACAATCACAGCTTATAACTCATTTAGATTTACCACATGCGGCAGATATTAATAAATATCTGAATATATGTTTAATATCCAGTGATTATGGCCCAGAAGTCTTGACAGAAATTTCTCAGGCTTGTAGAAGATTTCAGGAATTTATTTATTTATTTTTCAAAGTAAGAACACCAAAAAATTTAGTTTTTCAAGCACAAAACGGCTTCAAGTTACCAATAGTGAATTAATCTAGAGCTGATGTGTGCATATCGACTGCTTTATGTTTCTGAGCACAGCTCATCCAGAGCTGGCGATATCCGTTTCATCAGATGTTATAAAAGCTCTGTATGTACAGACACACATCTGCATCGGTTCCCATAGAATGAAGGAAATCCCATGGCGATAACAGTGACAGCAGACGAAAACAGTGTGTGCGCGAATGTTGTTTGTCTTATAAGATATGACAGAGGAAAGGCTTACAAAATCAAATGTAGTCTAAACTGGTGCTTGATAACTGCAGTTTAGGACATCCTTCCCATAAAAGTCTGAGAAACAGAGTCCCCCAGAGCCGGAGCCCAATCATGCCAAGACTGAAGAAAAGGCGGTTCTGGGAAAACTGGCAATGCAAGGGCTTCTTAAAGCTGCTGCTGGGATAATGTCCTCACAAAGTCCGCTTTACACAACAACAACTCAAAGGGCCAAAAAAAACACACAGCACAAAACAAAATTGCTTCCATAAGTGCATAATGACACTTGAAAACACCCAATGGCATGTGCATTTAATGGACCAATGCTCTAATTGTCTGATTCTAATAGTCACACTGCACAGCTATTTAATCACTTTATTTTGTCTGTCCATCTAAAATAAAATTAAAAAAAAAAAATAATAATTGGATTTATTTATAAAATATAGATTACTAATCATTTAAATAACTACTACTCTTACTCAAATACACACACACACACACACACACACACACACACACACACACTTGATTATATATATAATTTAAATACTATAAATAACATATTTTTATATTTTTAAATATAAAAAGTAATTTATTAGTATGAACTCTATTTGTTTAAATAACTTCTAAAGCTTCATTACAGGTCTTCATGGCATTATTATTGTTGTTGCTGTTATTATTATTATTATTATTTACTTATCATGATTACTATATTTGTCATTATTTATTATTATTTATAATTTAAATAACTACTAATTTTACTCATTAACTTATGGATGATTCAGAGCTTGTGATGCCATATTAACAATAAACAAATGAATAGTTTAATTGATTAGTATGAATTTTACTCTTTTAAATAACTTGTAAAGCTTCAATAGAGATCTAGAAGCATTATTATTATTATATTAATGAAAAACAAAAAATAATAATAATAATAACAAGAAAAAACATTTTTAAAAACATTTTTTCATACTTATGTATTTGATATTTTATTACATCGAATTATATTTTAAGAACTTCTGAATGATTCAAGGTAGCATAAAGATGCTGAATCAAATGACTCTGTGTGTTATATGCTCTCAAAAACCAGGAATAAGACTTGTAAATGAGGACCGCAATGCACTGCTTGTTTTTAGTGGGTAGGTTATGCAGCGTCAGCATTGAGTGGAAGTGCGGTGGAAACTGCTGGAAGAGGGAGTGAAGATATTCAGACAGACTGAGAGACAGATGGACAGACGAAGAGGAGTAGATGTGAATGGAAGGAGAGACACAAAGCAGGGGTGCAGGGCTTAATCAGGACAGCAGACAGCAGTCTGACCCACCCAGACACACAGCAGACATCTGCAAGGCTCCGGCCTCAGGCTGTTTGTGGAGCAAACACACACACACACACACACACTCCCCATCATCTCACACACGTCATTTACATCCCTATTGTCCCACACACCCCACCCCCTCTCTAGGGAGCATCAGAGCAGGTTGGCTGCTGCCCTCTAGGGTCAAACCCACTGACCTAAATGACCTGCACAAACAGCCCCTCCACCTTTCCTCCAAGCCCTGCCCTTCCTTTATGTCTACTATGTGTCTTTATGTCTAGAAGGACTGTCTGCTGTCTGGAGACACGCACACATTTGGGCATGTCTTTATGCAGATGTAGCACTAACAAAACTCTAAGATCGTGTCAAATTTGCTGTTTACACCTGGAATTAACATCCGATGATCCAATCACAAGCCGAGGTCAAGCTAGCATGTATCGGCAGGGCTTGATGCTTACCTGTCTCCCAATTTGAAACATTTAATAAAGGAATATATACAGAAATATTTTCATTTTTATATATCTTTTTCAAATTAAACATTCAATCCTACTCATTTAAAATAATTCTACTTATTAACTACTACTTTTACTCAATAACTTCTGAATGCTTGTGGTGGCACAATTATTAGTAGGGATGCACGATACTGAGCTCCTGTACACGTACTCGTACTCGTTAAAATGCCCCGATACCAAACGCCGATACCACACAGCATGTGATAAGTGCCATATTCAGACAAAGAAACACCGACAACAGAACAACAGACTGCAGAATGGAGTTATTAGAGATTAAGGATATCTACGAAGTATATGTATACAATGAATATAATGTTAAGCATTTAGTATTAACGCCTGTATAGCTGATGTGCGCGAGCTGATTAACAAAGCGGCTGAGTGGATTGAGTGCGCGGCAGCACAGATGCGCGAGCTTGTCGAGTGAATATACCTTTCTCACAGACATCACTGGAAAGTTTGTAGTTCGGTCGGATATGTCAAAAACAAGTAAGTAAAACAATGCACAAGTTACTTAACGGTAGGGAGAGAGAGAGAGAGCGCGAGTTGTGTGATCTTTGATGTTCACTCACTTAGCACACGCATCATTTGGATTAAAACTAAATCGTAAAAATAAGACCATTTATAGAGGCATTCACTATAAACATCATTTATTTTCAACCGTAGGCATTCACGACTTTCTGGCAAAAGTGAATCTGGCAGCCTTTGTGAAATGCGCTAGGCTGTACTACTTCTCCCTCTCATTCTGCGCCAGTACAAATACGTGTGCGCGTTGTGCGTGTTTTGCTTGCTTCATGAGTGTTTCTGCATTATATGAGTGGCTTTGGAATATAAATCGCAGCACGTTTCAGATGAAAAAACGCGACTTCTATTTCTGAAAATATCACAGTTAGGAGATTTATAACGAGTGGTTCCCTGCATTATTACAGCAAAGCGCGTGATTACAGTACTAAGCCGCTGCAATGGAGCAGCTCTAATGCTATTAAATGAAAGATGATGTACCATAGAGCAAAAAAATGAACAGTGAAAGTAACAAAAACTTGTAAAATACATTTTAATATAATTTTATATTATAATAATATAATTTATTTTAATATAATATAATACATAATTAAGTGTGAAAATAACCGAAGGATATACAGTGAAACCAAAAATGATTCAGAGACCAGATATAATTTTTGATATTTTTTTACTAGTGGGTGCAGGACACTATAGTTCATTTATGTAAGTGAGGATAGCAAAATAAAGTAAACTGTGACAAATCATACCCAAAAATTCTTCATACAGTGGACTACCAATAAAACTGATACAAATTTGGGTCCAAAAATTATTCAGACCGAGTCTGGGAAAAAAACTGAAGTTCAGGTTTTCATGAACCTGGGTGACAGCATGCCCAGGAGACTACAGGCTGTCATTAAGGCTAAGGGTTGCCCGACAAAGTATTGATTGTTGTGTAAATACTGTCATACTAACAGCTGTCTGAATAATTTTTGGTTGATTGTAATCCATTACATACCTTTCTATCAAAGTTATCTGACATTATCAAGCTGAATTTGTTCTGACACAGTTTAACTCTTTGAGTTCTTGTCATATTTTATTACCATTTTCTAAACCATAGCGAATAAACTGTGATAATGTGAGAAATGTGGTGTCTGAATAAATTTTGGTTTGACTGTCTCTAGTTGATAAATGAAGTTAACCAACTAACATTATGCATACTCTTTTGGTTTCTGAACCCAATATTTAAAAAATTTACAAAGGCAATAAAAATATCGGTATCGGCAAGTATCAAAAATAAAAGTATCGATATCGGGCAAGTACTGGAAAAAGTGGTATCGGTGCATCCCTAATTATTAGAAGCTTTAGGTGTTCAGCAGTACATAGTAAAGCACTATACAAATTCTTCATTCATTCATTCATTCATTAAAAATGTACATTTACATTTAGTCATTTAGCAAATGCTTTTATCCAAAGCAACTTACAAATGAGGACAATAGAAGCAACCAAACCAACAAAAGAGCAATAATATGCAAGTGCTGTGACAAGTCTTGGTTAGCCTAACGCAGTACACGTAGCAATTTTTTTTAATACATTTTTAAGAATAAAAAAAAGAGGGAAATAAAAAAATTGAAGGAAAACAGCATATATAGAGCTATTTTTTTTTATTTTTTTTTATTGTTTTAATAATAATAATTCAAAAGAAAAAAAGGTAGGTAGAATAGAAATAGAATAGAGTTAATAATTAATAAAAATAATAATACCAATAATTGAATTAATATTATTACTCATTACTAATATTATTTAAAAATATACATAATCATATTTTACATTTACACATTTTTACATTCACAAGCCAATGCATTTTATTTATTTGAAGACAAATAAAAAGTACACTAGGTTTTTAAATACTTCTGCTTCAAATTGTATTTTTTAATAATTATGGAATTATTTATAGTTTAAACACTAAATAAATGACAAAATATAGTTTATTATGTAACTGATATATCAATAATAACCAGAAAATAATATGATCTGCATAATGCGGGACTTTTAAACAAGGCAAAATGCTCCTCTTATTTTGAAAAATCTTTAATTTATTCAAACAGATGAGAGAGAAACTATGCACTCTTACAACCATCTAAAACAGATTTCAATATTAACACTGTAAAGTAAACTTGATCATAATTGATCAACAGTAAATCATAAGCAATTTCTTTTGGCATAAATGCGCAGTATACATTGATCGCCAACTGTTTGTGAAACCATGAGCCTGTAGGATGTGCAATGGTGGTTCATTTTCATATTTCTTTTCAATAAATCATAGAAATTTGACATTTAATAATCATATTAAGTTGTATCGCAATACCTGCTTTTTTCCAGCTCCAAATTTAAGACGTAATTACAGAAATTTAAATTAAGACTTTTGTTATACTATTTAGGACTTTGAAAAACTGAACTGAAGACTTTTTGTGAATCAGTGAATTGACTCACACTGATTCACAGTGAATTGATTGAAGGATTAACTCACATAGTCGGGCAGAACGGCCGTGTCGTCTGCTCCCAGAGGCCCACGCAAGGACTGGGTCGCCTGCTCCAGAACTTTATTGTGCTTCTTTGACAGCAGAGCAAACAAACTGAGAGAGAAAGACAGAGAGAGAGAGAGTTAGAACCACAAAGCCTTTCTTGAAATCATTTCTTGAGTGTATTCGTCTCGTCTGTCACAGCATCAGCAAGAAATCACAACAGCATGTCACAGTGATGAACCACGCTGACGCAGCACTGCTGACTTTATTGTGCCTCGCAGATTTTCAGACGTATAAGATCGTAATCCGCACATCTGGCTACGAGATCAAGAGTCACAGCAGAGAAACTGCATTCAAAGGCACCGCGGGCGATGCTGCACTGGCTAAGACTGTTCAGAAATATGTTAAGATATCTTGTTTTGGCAAAAATTCAAAGGCAGAATGACATGCATCCTTCCTGAAGGCAATCCCACAATGCATTGTGCTGAGATTAGAGAAAAATGACAGACAAAACAAGAGAAGTTTTAAAAATTAAATACTATTAAAAAAATTGTTTAATTAAAAACTATACACATATATATATATATATATATACAGGTGCATCGTTTATCTTCAGTTTTAGTTTTTATATATTTCCAGTTAGTAATTTTAGTGCTTCAACAAACTTATTACAGCCAGTTGCCAAGGCTTTTGTTTTTTTATATTTTATTTCAGCTTTTGAATAGTTTTAGTTAATGATAATAACCCTGACTGAAACTAATATTGGAGTCGAGTCGCTGCTTGTCACTGATTAGGATCCATGACGGCTATAAGAGTCACACAAGGCCGTTCACAAGCTTTTGTATGTGTGCTCTGGTTTCAGAGCTCTTTTAATAAAGCTTAGGTCTGTACAGTATGTAATTTGGGTCAGAGTTTTCTCTCAGGTCTGGGCATGAGGGCTGGATCAGAAAAACCTCCAGACTTGAGTTTCTCTAGGAAGTTTTTCAAATTCAACTTCACAGAAAAATGGGTCACATTTTAGACAAAAGACTAGGACAGCATGAATTACAGAAGCATTTCTGCAAATAAAAGCACAATAAAATGACTAAAAATTAAAATGAAATGAAAAACGGAACATTTAAAAACAAAAGCTAATTTAAAATAATAATAAATACTATATTAAATTGTAAATAAATACCATAGTAGTAGTAGTAGTAATTCATTTTTATTGCCATGTCAGCATGTAAGGCTATCTTCATGGCAAAAACTGAGTTAAAATAATACAAGAGTTAAATAAACACAAAATAAAAACCAAGCAAACAAAAATACAGCAGTTAAAATAATACAAGATTTTTTTTTAAATTAACATATGATAAAAATTCTAAAATCTTTTCTGGTAAAATCCTACTAAACAAGCCCCTGAGTGAGCGTACTTCATTAAAAAAATGTTTTCTACTTGCATTAAAACCAGGACCAGGACAGTTCCCGTATTTACCTATATTTAAGGAAATACAACCACCACTTTCCCACTGAGTGTGTCGCAGTGCATTCTGGGATTGTCAGATGCTGTCTAGGTAGGCAGCTTACTAGGTCGTCATATTAAAAGTCACAAATCATACTCACATGCATACATATACCCACATTAACACCTTTCTGACCTGGATTCCACCTAGTAAGTGTGTGTGATAATAGCCAGGCTGAGATGAAGCAAACAAAAATACAGCAGTTAAAATAATACAAGATTTTTTTTTTTATTAACATATGATAAAAATTCTAAAATCTTTTCTGGTAAAATCCTACTAAACAAGCCCGAGTGAGCGTACTTCATTAAAAAAATGTTTTCTACTTGCATTAAAACCAGGACCAGGACAGTTCCCGTATTTACCTATATTTAAGGAAATACAACCACCACTTTCCCACTGAGTGTGTCGCAGTGCATTCTGGGATTGTCAGATGCTGTCTAGGTAGGCAGCTTACTAGGTCGTCATATTAAAAGTCACAAATCATACTCACATGCATACATATACCCACATTAACACCTTTCTGACCTGGATTCCACCTAGTAAGTGTGTGTGATAATAGCCAGGCTGAGATGAGCCAATCAGAGGCCTTGTATGTTAAAGGCAGAGTTAAACATGAATCATGGGTAATGAGTTCCCTCACTATGGTGACCTTCAAATCCTTCTCGTCTGACTGAGCGCACGTGTGTGTGTGTGTGAGAGAGAGAGAGAGTGAAAGACAATGGAAGTGCTGCACATGTGGGGTGATGGAAAGCAGCAGGCATGATGGGAAGGATTAATGTGTCTCATACTGATGACCTCATCAATCACTAAGGGACGGCACATGCTTTGAGCTCTAACCGTATGAAGCTGTCATGTAACACATACACACACACACACACACACTTATTTCTCTACCATCCACTCTCATAATCCTTGAGTGTATTTGGAATCGCATACTACCATACTACTTTTACTAGAAATCCAGTATTAAAACTATGGAAATGTTCAAAATGTATAAATGGTAAAGTAATTCCAAACCCATTATATTATTGGACTGTCAAATACATTAAGGTATATTGTAAGGATACTGCCTACTGCATACTGTGTACTTACAAGTAGCACAAAAAACAGTATGTAAAATAGCATGCAACAATAAACACTTCAAATAGTAGATGTTCAATTTAATAGATTAGAATAGAATAGAATAGATTTTTAGATGTTGTGAAGAATGTATACTTATATAAATATATAAAATACATAAATATAAATCAAATACAAGTAAAAATACAAAATTACATTTCATTTTATATATATAAAACATAGTATGTGAAACATTAAATATCAATTATAAACATATAAGTAAAAAAAACACTTACAGTAGGGTGTGTGTGTGTGTATATATATATATATATATATACACACACACACACATATATTGCTAGGTTGTTGCCAGGGGGTTGCCAAGTTTTCTTCACCCTTTTTATGCTGAAAATTGTGCATCTGATCACTTAGTAAAGGACAACAACACACATCCACAAAAACACACAGGATTTGAAGAATCATTCCTGCGCAAACACTAAAGTTTAAAGTATACTCAACAGTAACAGCGCTGCTTGACTTAGCAAACACCACGCAAACAGGAAAACAAATCGGAACATAAATATTTTCATTCCGCTCTGCTCTTATTATCAACCGTTTCCTCTGAAGCAAACAAGCAGCCCACAAGCACAAACCAGAGAGTCCACGTCAAACGTCCCGCGGCGATTATTTTGTAAAGCTGCTGAGGACTCGTTGGGTCTGAGATTCTAGATTGATCTGTATTTATTTTGGGGCCGAGATCCGTGCGGCGGCAGCAGGAAGGGCAGACAGCGGCGCTCAGAGTGTGTTTGTACGAAATGCCATGTCACTGTGACCTACTGAGAGAGTCAGAGCACATTAAATGGCCGCTGGCACACATACAGAACTATCTGTCCGTCTGGTCTGGGTTTTGATCTGTCTGATACACACACACTGTCTGGTACGTTCTGTCTAGCTTAATCTGTGTGTCTGTAAAGTTTAAAGTATACTCAACAGTAACAGCGCTGCTTGACTTAGCAAACACCACGCAAACAGGAAAACAAATCGGAACATAAATATTTTCATTCCGCTCTGCTCTTATTATCAACCGTTTCCTCTGAAGCAAACAAGCAGCCCACAAGCACAAACCAGAGAGTCCACGTCAAACGTCCCGCGGCGATTATTTTGTAAAGCTGCTGAGGACTCGTTGGGTCTGAGATTCTAGATTGATCTGTATTTATTTTGGGGCCGAGATCCGTGCGGCGGCAGCAGGAAGGGCAGACAGCGGCGCTCAGAGTGTGTTTGTACGAAATGCCATGTCACTGTGACCTACTGAGAGAGTCAGAGCACATTAAATGGCCGCTGGCACACATACAGAACTATCTGTCCGTCTGGTCTGGGTTTTGATCTGTCTGATACACACACACTGTCGGGTACGTTCTGTCTAGCTTAATCTGTGTGTCTGTTACGCTCTGTCTGTTCACGGCCAGTTGAAGTGCTTCATTTGGTGTCTGTCGATTTTCCCGTCTCTTTTCTGTCTGTCTATCTGGAGCAGGTGGCGTTCTCGCTGTGCTAATGGGACGCGGCTGCACTTTGTCGACTCTTAAAGCCACTCGGAGCTAAAAATACCCCGTCTGTCTCTTCGAACGGGGTCCTTCAGTGCACCTGGGCTTTTAACACACACACACACACACACACACACACACAATGCTGCTGCTAATATATGCAAGTGAGTGTGGTTTGAGATCATCATGCTGTTGACAGATTAGCAGGTCTATCAGATCAGCTGTGTGTGTGACTGACCGTGTTTTGGACAGAATTTTTGTAGTTCTGTTGTTTTGCACACAGAACACCTGTGGAAAAAGCCAAAGACACACACAGACCGAACAGACTTCAGATTTACTCCTCAACATGACCCAATCTCATGATCGAACATGTCAAGGACATATCATACTGCAAAATCAAAGGGGAATTTTTTTTTAATATACATATATATTGTATTACTTATATGCTGCTTAAGTCTTTTAAGTATTAAGTATTTTAGAGATGTGACAATTAAGCAAATTCAGCCCACTTAATTCTCATTACTGTAATGCAAAAAAAAAAAAAATCCCCCCAAAACATCTTAATGCAAAAATAAATAATAATAATAATAATATAAAATAAAATAAAAAGTATTATTTTATCATAATTATTTAAATATTACATTAATAATAATAATAATTCAATAATAATTGATATTATCAATAATTATTAGAATATTGTCCAAAAACGTGAAAATGGAAAATGTGTTTAATTGTAATAAATAAAGACAAAGATTCTTAAAGGGGTGGTTGATTGCGATTTCACTTTTTTAACGTTAGTTAGTGTGTAATGTTGCTGTTTGAGCATAAACAATATCTGCAAAGTTACAAAGCTGAAAGTTCAATGCAAACGGAGATATCGTCTTTTAAAATTCTGCTGGTTTAATGCCTACAAAAACGGCTGGTAGCACATGTTAGGCCGCACCCCATAAACACAATCAAGCCTAGAAAAAAACCAGTGAACCACCCCTTTAATGCTACTAAACTTAATATTTTGATTTTATGGTGAAATATGACCTTGACATGTTTTCTCAACAAAGTGAGAATTTGAAAGAGAAGAAAGAAAACAGAGGAAGGCCAGGGAAAACACTAGCCTGAAGGTTCTCGTTAAAGTAGCAGACCCATCAAACACGTTAAAAGTGCTTCATCTGACAGGTTTAAGATCAAAACAATCAATGCCGTCTTCAAAATAACAATCAGAATCCATCTTCATCCCAATTAACGCCACTGATCTCAACCGCTCCACTGAGATCCACTCAAACGTCACGTCATAAATCCACAGCTTTCCTGAACATGCTAACAGGACTCATGAGGTTAGCGTGAGTTTCTGCTTCAGTCGATAACAGCTCTTTATCAGATAACACTTCCTCAAACCTGAGGTTACTGACTGTTGAGACTGAAGGACCAGATCACAGTGAACCTCTGGACCTAAAATACCAGCTACATACAATTTACATGCAGTTCCTGAATACTTATTATGTGCATATTTAAATAGACTATGCAGCATGTATTTAATGTTTATGCAATACATTTTCTACTCTTGTATATACACTGAATTGAAAATCACATTTATTAATATTTTATTAGTGCAAGGCAAAAAAAGGCTTTTCAGCACTACTTGTTTACAAATGTAAATGCTTACTGAAACAATTAAGCGAGACATCACACTCATTACTTTACACAGAGATTACAACTACTAAAGTCTGTGTCCCAGTTAGAACAAATGGTGCCAACTAAATAATGTAATTATAAATTAACTTGCAGTTAATTTATTCTACTTTCTAACTCTTCTCACAAAGTCCATATTAAATTTCTACACAGAAAAAAACTCCAAAATAATATTCAAATAAAATGGATTGGATAAAATGGAAAGTATCAATAGAGCTTGAAAATATTGTGTATTTAAAATATAATTAAATTGTAATTAACAAGGCTATCTAAAACTAAAACCATAAAAACATTTTTGTTACTTGAAATAACAAATATTACCAGAAATATTAAAAAATAAATAATAAACAATTAATTAATAAAAACTACAGGCATTAAAAAAACTAATTAATGTCAAAAACACAATAAAAATACTAGTGCTGTGTTCGATACATCTATACGACGATGTATCATCACAGAGATTTGACGATACGAGTATCGATACAGCTGTCCCTGTATTGATATCGCGGCACGTGTGCTGCAGTGGACCACGCTTAATTTAAATACAAGAGCAGCATTTAAAACAGAGTAGAAAAGGGCAAGGTTTCTAAAAAATTATGAATAGAGCATAATATATAGGCTACAACAAGGTTTAATCTGGCCGCAGACAGAGGAACACAACCGGGGTTGCCTGATATACAGAGACGTAATCCCCGAAACAGAGCTTCCCACTTGCGCAATACGGAAATATCTGCTAAGTGCGTTACTTGTTTTTGTCAACCTGGCAACCATGTGCACGCGCGCTCTCTCCACTGAAGATAAACACGCTTGCTTTCTGAAAACACCGGTTAGCTTGCAGTTTAGCGATCTCCACCATTTTATTCTCAGAAAAGTGTAATTTATCAAGTGTTCATTTATGAGAGAGAGAGAGAGAGAGA
>NW_015656161.1:139286-139843 GCF_001515625.1 Sinocyclocheilus rhinocerous
ATATATTAGAATGAGTACATTACAATATAAATTTATTAGAACGAGTACATTATTATTTATGGGCTTAAAAACAAGATGCAAACAATCAGAATATTGTACCTGGTGGGGAGTGCACAATGTAAACATGAAACATATGCCATTACCTATATTGTACTGTGGTACAGTTATGGAGACCCTTCATAATGCAGAGGTCAACTGCCTGCTCTGCCAATAGTTAGCAACAGCCCTATAGTATTCAGTGTTTAATAAACAGCTGTTTTACAAAATTCTTCTGAGGTGAAATTCAGTGGAGTCCCGTATTGTGATACGTATCGTATCCTCTGTATCGTGATATGTATCGTATCGTGACTATGCTGGTGATACACAGCCCTAAAAAATACTGACTAATTTTGATTAAAATTAACATGAAAACAGAAAATATAAAAATGAAAACATTCAAAATATTGATTCAAAACTATAATAGAATCTCGGTGATACTAAAATAACACAATTATTATTTAATTTATATAATTACACACACACACACACACATATATATATATATATATATGAAGAGT
>NW_015656161.1:140266-151236 GCF_001515625.1 Sinocyclocheilus rhinocerous
TATTGAAAAGTAAATTTTTAATTTTACGCAAAATGCGATATCCACTGAGTTATTCTGTCATGTTTTCTCCCTTTTTTTCCAAACCACGACAAACGCCAGTTTCCCTTTTCTGCAGAATGCGATATATCCGCTCAACCAATCACAGCGCACCATTCCACGCACTATAGACAGTAATGGCGGCGCTTTGAATACACCCGCTTATCCTAGTTTTCCTCATCTATTTTGTACTTTGTGATCAACAAACAAACTTAGGGCTGCTCGATAAATCGCTTGTGATTGTCATGCGCATCACGTCAGTAAAGCCGGTTCTGTGATTAATAGTAAATCTCCATCACGTGCTTTCAGATGGAGCGGCATTTAATACATTTAATACACAGAGCCATAGATCACTGCTATATCGCGTTCATAATCGCAGATGAGTCACATACGATTATGAACGCAATACTGCGTAGCTTGTCAGTGTAAGTGTTTTTATTTATGCCATTAATGTTTTTGTTAATACAGCGTATAACACTAGTCAACTAAATGAATGTAACATGGCAAAAATGAATGCACTTTTGGAAGTTGAATGGAAGGGAAATGTCATTTTGGACTTGATTTTCTTTATATTAGCGCTGTTTTGGACGGATTGTTTGAATGCATTCGCTTACTGGATCATTGGACTGAAAACTTTCCCGGAGTTTAGCGGCTTAAAATGATCTGATCGCAAGCAGAGAAGCAAAATTGGGTTAAAGGGTTAAAAATAGAAATTGTGCTTCAGTAATTTTGCGTTAAATTATTTTAACTCGTTAAGGATTGTCAAATTAATCACATGCGTTAACGTTGACAGCCCTAATATATATGTATGTATGTATGTATGTATGTATATGTGTGTGTGTGTGTGTTTGTGTGTATATATATATATACACACATACATTCTATCTATCTATCTATCTATCTATCTCTTTTTAAGTCTAGGTTGGGTGTTTTACTGTTGCAAAAACACTTTAGATGTTGAATAACTCCTTTAGATATCCAAACTTATAAAGTCAGAGAATGACAACATTTTGGCATCTTAAGGAAACTCTGAAATTTAGAGTCTCTCTCTCTCTCTCTCTGTGTGTGTGTGTGTGTGTGTGTTTCTCATCTTATCCTGTGGTTTGCTCTTTTATGGGCAACGGCCATTCCAGCATCAACATCCCATGACACACAATGAACAAGAAATACAACCACACACACACACACACTCTGATCTGTGTGGTCCAAGTCCAACTCATCTAATGCAGAACTGGCCTCATAACTCTAAATACTTCCTGTCCGCACAGGAAGCAGAATCCTCCAGGCAGCCTGGAGCTATTAAAGTCTTTCAATACCGAACTTTTACAGACACAGAGGCTTCAAAGAGAAACACACAGTGTTCTTACTCATTTCTGAAGCAGCTGGGTGCTATCGACACCCACCACAGGAAACGCATAAACATAAGACGGAAGTTTCTCATCTTATCCTGTGGTTTGCTCTTTTATGGGCAACGGCCATTCCAGCATCAACATCCCATGACACACAATGAACAAGAAATACAACCACACACACACACACACTCTGATCTGTGTGGTCCAAGTCCAACTCATCTAATGCAGAACTGGCCTCATAACTCTAAATACTTCCTGTCCGCACAGGAAGCAGAATCCTCCAGGCAGCCTGGAGCTATTAAAGTCTTTCAATACCGAACTTTTACAGACACAGAGGCTTCAAAGAGAAACACACAGTGTTCTTACTCATTTCTGAAGCAGCTGGGTGCTATCGACACCCACCACAGGAAACGCATAAACATAAGACGGAAAAACAATATCCTTAAAACCGCTCTCAATGGAACGGACTGCGGTAATACCAGCAACTTGTTCGTTTAGGACAAAACATGCATTCATACTTTGAAGACGACCTTTCAGTGAGCAAAGAAGAACTTCTACAATAACACCTAATGTATTGCTTTGACTATTAGAGGGAGAGAAGAAAAAGATCGTCAAAACTGACAGGACTGCTTTAAAATAAATCCAGCATAAAATCATGAACATAATCAAGTGGTTACTTGAACACAATTTGGTAACCAAGAGCTCCTCAAAAACAAAACAACTAATCAACATATAATAATAGACAAAAAAACAGTAAAAAGAAAAGACATTAAAAATAGCAAATCATATTTCTTTTCTTTTTGGGCTGAACAGAATAAACTATTTAATATAACAGAAAACTTAACACATACTGTGAAAAAATGATCTTTTCATAAATAATTTGTTTGCTAAAAAGATTTGCACAATTTCTGTCTGAAAAATCTTCTTTTGAAGAGTATAATGCATTATGGTGGCATATTTTGGCATATGGCATACTTCATGCAATTTGCTGTTGTTTAATCTATTACATTAAAATATTATCTCCATTATGAATAATGTGTATTATAATCTAATAAATCAGAGTTAATATTGTTAACTAAAACCAAAACTATTACAAACATTTCTGTTAATTGAAATAGAGCTGAAATTAAGTCAAATCTAATATACTTATAGATGATTATAGATATCTAAAAATAATACAAAACATTTTTGTAGCTTGAAATAAACTTGAACTGAAATAAAATCAAATTAAAAAACTTGTTTTATTTGATATTGATGTACTAAAAGTGAAATAAATATAATAAAAACTATATACATTTTAAAAATACTAATAAAAATTACATGCAGTTTGGTGTTCTTTAATGTATTATACATTAAAGTGTAATATCCATTATGGATATAAAAACATAAAATGAATCATAATGTGTATTATAAGGGGTTGTGAATAAGGATTATTATTGTTAACTATTAAAACACTTCTGATATTTGAAATAAAGCTGAAATTAAATAATATCTAGATATTAATTAAATGAACATTTGTTAAAAGGTTAAAATAGTAAAATGACTTACTAGTAAAAAATTAAAACTGAACTAAAAACAACTGAAACAAAAATAAATTCAACCTAAATAGTAATATAAAAAAATTATGAAAATGAAAAAAGCACTTAACAAAAATACAAAAATTAAACTTAAAAAAAAAGAAGAAAATATATATATTTTTTCAAAATATCAATAAAAACTACAACAGTACAAAAATAATACTATGAATCAATTATAGTGCATGAAGGACTCCTTTATAATGAATTTTATATACAGTACATAACAGAATGTGTTACCATATCACTAATAAAACAACATAAGCTTTCTTCATTATCTATAAATTGCCTAAAGGCAGTTTTAACAACAAACCCGACCACAGAACGTGGTATTTACACCATCATGAGCGTCTGGTTTGCTTTAAAAGCGTGTAAGGTCATAGGAAATAATGCCTGATGATTGACATTAGCCCATGCAGCAGAACTGCAGCTCCACCCGTAAATAAAATCGGAGAAAATAGCATAATTATTCAATTTAGCCACCATAAACACTGACCTTTGCCTACTCGCAAAACTGTCGCTTGGCACGCACAGCCATGCTAACTTATGGGCTAACCGCTAACACCGCCAGTGCCCCACAGCTCTACAAAACAGCTTTAAAAGGAAGTTCTGCGCTGCCACTATAATGTACAATTACTGCGCTTGGCCCCGCGTTCCCCCGTCATTAGCAGAGCATTTATGTAAACGGTACGTGTTGCTACCGCGGGTGAGGATTATCTCCAGCCGCCAACAGCACACGAGCCGCTGCCAATACCCCTGCCCTCCGCCAAGCACGCTGAAGGAGAAGGAACAAAATAAATTAAATGCTGACACTGCTGGAGAAAATATGGCTGACATTTCAGAAGAAAGTGCCATAATGCTGTTTTAGTGCTACGTTTTTCTCTTGGCAGGATCGTGCGCTTCCTAATGAGGTAAAATGAAGAGAGAGAGTTCAGTGCGACTGAGGGTTTGACTGCGCGTCAAGAACTAGTTATTATTTAGATCCTCTTCCATAACGTTTGATTGTGCCGCCACTGAAATTATGTTTCAGCTGAGCTGTGGGTTTGTGATGTATGTGAACTGAAAGAACTCAGCACAGCTTTAAAAGATTCACAAATGATTCTATTGAGCGGCTCTTTTTAATTAATTCCCGGGAAAGACGAAGACTGTTGAATCCGTCCAAATTACTAAAAGAATCATTAATGGAAACATTAGGAAACCAGAATTCAAATCAGAACAACAAACTCACAGAACAACCTAGTTCAATTCACAAATGACTCTTCTGAATCGGTCTTTTAATAAATTGGCCAAAAGAACCAAACCAGCCTCAATCTCATATTATCATTCTGAATCGGTCTAAATTACTAAAAGAATCAATCAGGAAACCAGAATCGGAATCTGAACAACAAACAGCCTAGTCTGAATCACGAATGACTCTTTTGAGCAGTTCATGAAATGGTCAAAGACTAAGAAAAGAACCAAATCAGTCTCAATTTCACATGTTATCATTCTGAATCAGTTTAAAGTACTAAAGAATCGATAATGGAATTAAGAAACTAGAATCTAAAACAGAACAACAAACTCACAGAACAACAGTCCAATTCACAAATAACTTTTAAGCAATTCTTGTTAATCAGTTGGACAAAAGACCAAGTCTCAATTTCAAATGTTAGTGGTTTGAATCATTCTAAATAACTAAAAAAAATTAATGATGAAAACATTAAAGGGGTCATATGATGCAATTTCAATTGTTCCTTTCTCTTTGGAGTGTTACAAGCTCTTGGTGCATAAAGAAGATCTGTAAAGTTGCAAAGACTAAAGTCTCAAATCCAAAGAGATATTCTTTATAAAAGTTAAGAGTCAGCCACGCCTACCTAAAACGGCTCGTTCTAACACGCCCCCACATACCTACGTCACTATTTGGGCGGCCTTATGCAACTCTTCCCACATCTTCACGTAAAGAAAGAAGGCGTAACTTTTATTCTCGCTGTAGTATTGTTGCCGCCGCCGCCATGTCGTGAAGGCGCTGTGTGCTTCGTTGTGAAAGCAAAACTACTTTGTTTGGTCTTCCAAAAGAGGACGATATCCGCTTCGTCATGCCTGGAGCTGATCCGTGCTGGTCGCTGAGGAAATACTTCAACTTCGCGCTGTCGATCGCCGGATTGGCTTTCACCGTGGACGAAGCGGAGTCCAGCCCGGGGTCGTCACATGTGGTTGCCGCAGGCATCACAATATGGTAAGGGACGTACATTTTCGTCACACGCTTGAGGAATTCGGCCAATCACAACGCACTGGATAGCTGGCCAATCTGAGCACACCTCGCTTTTCAGACCGATGAGCTTTGTAAAAATCGCCGTGTTTCAGAAAGGCGGGGCATAGAGGAGAAACAATAAAGTACAGTATGTGGAAAATAATGTGTTTTTTTAACCTTAAACCGCATAAACACATTTCATTACACCAAATACACAAAATAATGTTCTTTTTAGCAACATCATATGACCCCTTTAAGATATCAGAATTTAAATTACAACAACAAACTTACAGAACATCCTATTCTGATTCACAGATGACTCTTTTGAGTGGTTCTTTAAAGAATTGGTCAAAAGACTGTCTCGATCTCATGTTATTGGTTTGAATCGGTCTGAAGTAGTAAAAGACCAGTATTGAAATCAGAAGAACCAATAAACAGTACAACCCTACTCTACTTCACGAATGACTCTTTTGAGTGGTTCCTTTAAATAAATTGGTCAAAAGACACAGAAAAAAGCTAAATCAGTCTCGTTAGTGGTTTTAATTGGTCTGAATAACTTGAAAAACAATCATTGATGAAAATGCAAAGAAACCAGAATCTAATTCAGAACAACGAACACACAGAACAACCTAGTTCAATTCACAAATGACTCTTTTGAGCAGTTCTTTTTCCATGAGTTTGTCAAAAGACTCGGAAAAGAACCAAATTTAAAGATTAAGGAAAACTTTGCTAAACCTCCTTTGAGCTGCGTTTGCTCTGTTCCAGATGAAGTCATGGCAAAATCTGGGCAACAGAAACCAAAACATAAACATAGTAACATGCATTTCACAATGACAAAACAATAAATACGGCGATGAATCAAAACACATTATTTTACTCAACTAAAGCCACTGACTCTGCCAGAGGACGTGTTTTTTTATGCTGTTGTTTACAATGTGGCACGATGTTTTCATGTTATATAAAAGGATGTGTGATATTATTCAGGAAACAAAAGCCTCGCAAATGTCCAACCAATCCGACCGTTGATTGTCAGCGGCCTTGAAAACAGCCTGCGCGGCTCAGTTTCAGTGCATCTGAGGTGACCGGGGTGTTTTGCTACCAAAGTCAACAAACATTTCATTCACTTTAATTCAGTGTGTGTGTATCACAATCATCATGCAATGAAACGCGATCTGTTTGTGTTCATCAGTGGATAAATGGAAGTGTTAGAAAGCGATTGTCTGTTCTCTAACAGTTGCTCACCTTCCTGATCTCAAACAAGATCCAGTTTCTGGACCCATGCAAATAAGCCCATCTGTGATGCTGGACGGCGGCCTGACGGCACATTTACTCAACATGGACACAAACAGACTCACCTGATAACAGCAGTAGCCTCTAACACTCACACCCACTCATAAACAACATATTTACTGACAAGTTATGATTTTTATCAAATGTACAATTATTTTTCTTATTAAAATTGTACATTTTTAAAGGGGGACAAATGTAGATTACATTGATTTGTGCGTTACACAAAAAAGAATATATATATAAAATTAAAAATAAAATATTTTAATAAAATATTTGTTCAATTGATTGAATTGATCAAAAGACAAAAAGAAAAAAGAAAACAATCAACCTAAATCTCAGATGTTAATGGTTTGAAGCAGCTTAAAGTACTACAAAAATCATTACTGGAATTATTAAGAAATTTAAAATAAATTCCTAAATTAAAATTCAATAAAAAATTAATTAATCAGTTATTAAAATGAATTTTAAAAAAATATTAAGGATGACTAAATCAGAACAAAAAACATACAGAACAAAATATTACTTATTACTTTATTATTATTACTAATATTACAAAATCTTACATTTTAATTATGTGTGCGTACGTATATATACACACACACACAGTATATAAAAAATACATATATAACATTGTTAAATATTATTATATAACAAATTATAAAACTATATATTAAAGATAACTATATATTAAGATCAACTAACCAGTTGTTGGTTGACTAACCTTATTATTCGTTGGGCGGCGTACTGGTGTAGGTTACGAAACTGGGCCGACATGTTGGCTAGGGCAGCCAGGCAGTTCGTGTGGAGGTATTTATCCTGAAGCAGGGGAAATCAATAAAACCATGCATAAATAATTTGTGTTGTTTCTTCTCGCAGGGCAAAACAGAATGAAATGGCTCCATTATACTTTGAATATAAAAACCCGCTCTGTTCATTGGACTCCCTGGAATGAATATGTTCACAGATCTAATATAAAACTTCAGCAATCTTGTAAAACTCGTGAGCTGGTTGCTGTGAATCTTGCTGTTGCATAATAAATCTGAATGTGCCCATGGCCAAAGATCTGGATATTTATGGAGCTTCGCGTCTACATGACTGTTTTTGTCACTGGTTCTGGTCTCACCCTGGTCCGTGTCATGTTGAACTGGATGGTCCGAATCACAACCAGGATCAACAGGCTGCCCAGAGAGATCTCCGTTAGAACGCGCTCCGTATACCATGAGATGTTCTTCAATATCTGAGAGAGAGAAAACAACAATAACTAACAATAAAAACATGAGTCGTTGCTCTATTTAAAGGGTGATGATAAATTTGATAAAAAGGGTCATCCAAGATGTAGATGAGTTTGTTTCTTCATCAGATTTGGAGAAATGTAGCATTCCATCACTTGCTCAGCAATGGATCCTCTGCAGTGAATGGGTGCCGTCAGAATGAGAGTCCAAACAGCTGATAAAAACATCACAATAATCCACACCACTCCAGTCCACCAGTTAATGTCTTGAGAAACCACACAAACACGCAGCTTTTGGCTTCTCAAGATGTTAACTGATGGACTGGAGTGCTGTGGATTACTTGTGGATTATTGTGATGTTTTTATCAGCTGTTTGGACTCTCATTCTGACGGCACCCATTCACTGCAGAGGATCCATTGCTGAGCAAGTGATGGAATGCTACATTTCTCCAAATCTGATGAAGAAACAAATTCATCTACATCTTGGATGACCTGAGGGTGAGAATTTTCAGCAAATCTTCATTTTTGGATGAACTATTCCTTTAAATATTCGATTTGATAGCGCCATCTTCATATGCACGCCTGAGTATCTGTGTGGGAGAAGACATCACATCTGCAGATGATATTTTTAACACAGTCATTGAATTCATTTGTGTCGCACTTTAAGAACACCAACAGAGTTTGAATAAAACTGTGAGAGATGTACATAAAGAGATGGATGGAGTACAAAAGGTCTGACTTTATCAGAGTCTGAAGAGTAAATTGTTTAAAAGCTATTTAACATTAATGTTCATCTACCAGGTCAATCTGAATTTCAAAGATCTTGCACTTATTTTAGATGCAAATAACTCATGTAACTAACAAAAACCACAGATTAAGCTAATATTAAAAAAATGTAAATAGTATTAAAACAAAAGCCAGTTTGAAAACACTCTTGGTCAAATTTGGTCTTTGTTATTGAGTTGTTGGAGCAAAATGTGCACCGCTGTAATTGTCTGCAAACCACAACCTTTAAACAATTGATGATGTATATTCTGAACTAACAGTGTCTGTGTGTGAGTTTTGATGAAAAACATTAGAACATCTGATGCATTGAAACAAAAATCGACATATAAATGTGCAAACACGTCTGCATGCATATCACTGTTATTTTCATACAGATCTATAAACATAACCTCAATGGAAAACCAACCGCAAACACAATCTGTCCTGCATCAGTTACACAAATATACTGAGAGAACACACACACAGACTCGTGTCATGTCGGTCTCATTCCCAGCCTGGAATGACAGATCTGGAATCAGTTCCAGACTCTAACCTCTATCTAAGCACATATTCACACACACTGAAACCACTACAGGCTTCTCAGATGAAGTTTTCAAAGCAGATTCTTTATGTTTTAATCTGATTTCTGATCGGGATTATGTGTGTGACCTCACCACTTCATGTATGGAGCGGTTGAAGGTGTCGTCCTCCGTGAGGATGAGGAGAATGATGAGGGCCATGTACACATGATGAGAGTTTCTCTCCTCGACATGATACAAGATCTCAAGAATCGGCAACACCTACAGAGACAGAAAGACAAAATACTTTACTATTGTACAAAAAACAAAAAAAAACTAGTGGTCAACTGATGTTGATATTTGATGTATTTGTTTATTTATAGATATGAAATCACACTATTTCATTAAAACACATTTAAAACTACAAGCATAACAATTGCTGAATTTAAATTTACATTTATTTGACATATTTATTAAATTATATATAATTTAAAAATTAATATTAAAAAATATTTGAAACAACTGTAAAATAAAAAATAAAAATAAATAACATTTAAATAAAATCTGTAAAATAAAAAATGAAAATAAATGACATTTAAATCGTTTAAAAATCTGTAAAATAAACATCTTTAAAATAAAAAACAATCAGAAAATAAAGAAAATATAATTAAAATAAAAAAATACATTTTTATTTTTCTGTAAAATAAACAGATTTATATTTTAGATGGCAACTTTTTTATTCTGTATAGAAACTGTTAAAAAATGAATAAAAAGGAAATAAACACTGTAACCAACATTGCAGTCATATCAATCTATCATTTTTTTTTTTTTTCAAATAAAGTTTGCGCTAATTTTACATACAGTACACAGTGAATATGACATGAATATGACAGTGGCAAACTGCGCAGTGTAGTTTGAAATCAAAGTTTTAAAATTTCAATCAGCGAAAAAATAGATGAGAAAATATTATAGCGTTTGCCTTAATATTACTAACAACAGAAAAGCAAATGTTATAATACTTATTCGTTTCCTTTTTTGTTTAATAGTTCTAATAATGTATGATCTTCTGACACATGGGCCAAACAGAAAAATGTAATGGCCAATGATTAAAAACGCCAAATATCAACCCACTAAAAAAACCACATCCCCGTCTAAGAAGTCCTGCCCACAATGAATGATTGACAGCAGCTGCTGCATTTGAATGAATGCATGCGTTCTGTAAGCACTATGAAATGCATATGCACAGGTGCTGAATGTGCGCGTGATCTCACCAGGTTCTCCATGTCCGTGCGGGACAGTATGTATGTCCTCATGTTGCTGTTCTGGTGCAGTAGCGTGTAGAGCAGTAACGTCACCTGGTCTGATTTCTGCTGCTCGCACAGCGCTGTGTACAGACTGTTAAAGTTGATCTGAAACGTGTGAGGCTGAGGAGACGGGATGGACGAGGAATCTGAAACACACACAGTAGCACTTTCAGTGAAATTAATTCCATTAATTGAGCTAAAATCACCAACAAACTGGGGCCACTCTGGTTCACCTTGAGTGTTTTTGAAGCAGGTAACAGCCTGGCGGTAGGGGTTCGGAGTGTCCGGGCTGTCGGTCAGATTGGCCAGAACCAGCAGTAATAGCAGACTCTGATTGGACAGCGGGAGAGGGTTCTGATCTTGCTCCGCCCCCGGCCTGCTGCCGACTCCGCCTAATGTGAACACGCTCCACAACCCACCTGAATAACACAGAAACCAATTACATCTGTTGGAAAATTATCAACATGGAGTGACGTTAATTAATGGTGATAAAGGAAAAGGTCACGTCAAGCATTTATGACATTTATGACTCACATTATCATTGACATTAATTCCTGCACTGAGATCTGAGATACAAACATGAATATTCCTAAGGGAATATTTTCAGTTTTCATTTAGATTTTTGTTTTAGTAATTTTGTTATGTGCTTCTGTCATTTTTTTATTGATAT
>NW_015656161.1:151338-163619 GCF_001515625.1 Sinocyclocheilus rhinocerous
TAAATATATATATATATATATATATATATATATATATATATATATATCAGGACTCGACACCTTTAAAACGGCTTTTGCAATGGTGACGCACTTAAAAGATGTCGCTTCAGGCCAGAAGCAGAGGAAAAGTGTAGTGGACAACTGGACATGTTAATGGCTCAAAAAAAGAGTTTCTTCTGCCTCAAGAGCTCCAGATGTAATCTAGAGAGTCTAGCTCTCTTTACAACATCACAGTCACTCCTTTTGTTCGGTTTGAACAAGCACACGTTTTGATGGTTGAAGATTAAAAACAAAAACTGGGGCCACAATGAAGAAAAAATGATTAAACAAATAATAGCAAGTAGATGGAATTTGGTAAACGATAATAGGTGCAATGTGTGCACCTTTTCATGCGCTCTTCTGTGATGTTATTTTTGAATTTATTTATTTTTGAATTTATTATTTACATTTTTAATATTATCCTCCTTGTATAGTGACTTTTATTTTTTTCTATTATTTATTATTTATATTTGTTTATATTATACATGCGTGTGTGTGTATATATATATATATATATATATATATATATACACACATACATACACGCGCACGCACGCACACGCACACACACATATATAGATACATAATATGTATAATTCAGAAATACAACAAAAATGACTCATAATTTAAACTTTTTACATCATATTAATGATTTAATAATGCATTTTGTCAAAATAATGACTTGATGATATCAACCAGTTAAGTTAATTGTTGCACAAGCAGAGCAAGTCATTACATTTTATCATGCACAATAAGACCAGGATCATGCAATAGAAAATAATTTGGACGTCATGTTGACTTGAACGTTGCGAAAACAAGATGGGTTGAAAGTTTTCCATCTAACAATGTTCAAACAGCAGGTCGCTGATGAATAGTAATTGATTTTAAACAGATTTCCAGTTACTAATCATTCAGGCATCACATCGGGTCGGAAAGAGCGAGAGCGAGAGCGAGTGGAGATGGAAATGAGATGCCGGTCTCCACGTCTAATCACTTGTGGCTGGACATCGCGGCCCCACCAACAGACTGAAGCAGAGCCAGGATGCTAACAAACATCCACCACAAATAAAACTACAACACTGGCAGAAAACGAGTAAGGAAAACTCCCAGACTCTGAGAAGACTGATATCATTAAGACACTGATAACATTAAAGGTCACTGGACTGATATTATTGGCTGCATCTATCCGTTAGGTTCCTCATGACATCATCATGTTCCGAATGAATTGGAACTGTGATGAGGTCACGACAGACGCCACGGCGACCTCAGTCGACCAATGAGAGCGAGCGCAGTCGCCAGAGCAGACTGTAATCTACTCATCAGAGCCAATCAGAAGCCTGTTATCGCTCGCAGACACACTGACACACTTTTATGACGGGAAAAATTATGGATGAAGAACACATCCCTTTGATTAGCACACAATCTCTCTCATAAGTCTCTTAGTTCACTGTTTGTCCTGTGTGTGGTCCTTTTCTCTCAGCACAGATATAATATTACAAGAGTGAGAAATACACTCATATTTCATACCTTTCATAGCATTTACAGTTTATGTTACTTGCTTAAAAAACAATCAGGATTTAGTTGTATGACCATTTCTGTGCCTCTTTCAGATTATTTATATAAGAAAAAAACATATAAATTAGTGCCCATGCCCACTAATATATATTGTAAGAAATCATGTTTTGGTAAATCATAATTGTGACATTAAATTTATGACTTTGGTAAGTGATAATTATGACAGAAAAAGTCACTGCTTACAAGCTCATGACTTTTTATCTCATAATTTCAACTTTTTATGACTATTATGATTTTCAGCATTTTGTCTTATGCTGGGCTTCCATAATATATGTGGTAAAATTAATGATATTCACAGATTTGAGAATAGCATTACAATGCATAATGCATAATATATACTCAAATTAAAAATACTAAATAACAGGGGGAAAGGCATATGCATTATCCATTGTAAGATTTAGAAACAAAAATAATAAATATTAATTAATTATTATTTTAAAAACATTAAGTTAATAACTATTAATATTTAAAAAATATTAATTATTTTAAAATATTGAGTATAAATATTTATTTATTAACTATAAATAAAACAAATATAAAAATATAATCTAAATTATGTACAGTAAATTACGTACATAATTTATATGTAAAATATAAAATATGTACAGCAGTTTGAATGCCCTGGAATTTTTTTTTTTTGTTATGCTACAGTAGGTCTACTAAAAACACAATCTGCACCAAGTGTGTGTGATGTGTCTTAACTCTCCTATGTTTCTGCACTGCAGATGCTCTGGGGGTCTCAGAGTGTGTGTGTGTGCGCGTGTGTGTGTCCTGGGGTTGTTATTGTGGGCTGTGTTAACAGAGCTGCAGATAAATGAAGACATCATGGCTGCCATCCAGCAGAGCTGAGAACACACACACACACACACACACACACAGAGAGAGGGGTTTTCCATGCCACTAACGCTGTCAGTACATAAACAGGCGGCTGAGGGTGACAAATGCTGCTGCTAACTTCCACACACACACACACACACACACACACACGTCTACGTCCTCCTGTAAAAGTCCCTGTGGATCTCTCTCGGAGCATGTCCATTCAAACTCAGGAGCGTCTGATGTATTACTCATTATAAAGTCTGAGGGAAACATCAGATCCAGAAAGAGAGTCTGATTCAGACAGCAGAAATCATGGAAGTGTCTTGTCTTAAAGAGACACACAGGCTACTGTAATTTCACATCTTGTGTTCGTTCCAGAAGTAAAAATGCCATTAAAAACTCCCACAGAGCAAATTATTTAGCAATAACAACAGATATGTGGTTACTGAGTGACGATTTATACTTCTGAAGCAATATTCTGCCAATTTTTGGTAAATTCACTGGGCTCAGGGAAAAACTTCCTTGCCATGTTGTATTGAGCATCTGACAATCTCAAAAATTTGACTAAATATTGATATTTTCCTAAAAAAGCAGTTGTTGAGATGAAGGCCGGTCTTTAAATGAGTGAAGAGGAAAATAGTTTATTCATGCAAAGCCACCTGTCAGACTAAACACAGGACAGGACAGGTCAGTGTGTGTGTGTGTGTGTGTGTGTGTCAGATGAACACATTCATACTGTCACAGTCTCTTTAGAGAGAGTATATGTGGCAGTCAATGTATACATCAACATTGTCAGGATTCCTGCAAAGTCTTCTGCTACTTCCTAACACTGGGCTCCTGTGTGTGTCATGTCTGACTGGACTACTAAAGCACTTCCTGTCTGCTGCTATAAGCCCACCACTACTTCCTGTCACCGTGATTTCAGCAGCAGACAGTGTGGTGTTTGATCAGGCACAACTTGCCACCATCATGCTGAGATGAAGCCAGCATCACTATGGGGTTCCTAAGCTGTTCTGAGTTGTTTCTAGGGGTTGCGATGCGGTTGCTAAGGTGCAGTTTCTGGGGGTTACTAAGGTGTTTCTAGGGAGTTGCTCTGCAGTTGCTAAGGTGTTCTGAGTTGTTTCTAGGGAGGTGCTATGAGGTTGCTAAAGGTGTACTGAGTGGTCTCTAGGGGTTGAGATGCAGTTATTAAGGTGAAGTTTCTAGGGGGTTGCTAAGGTGTTATGAGTTGTTTCAAGGGAGTTGCTATGCGGTTGCTAAGGTAATATCAGTATTTTATAGGGATTGATAAGTGGTTGCTAAGGTATTCTGAGTGGTTACTAGGGCGTTGCTAAGGTGTTCTAAGGGGTCTATGGGGGGGTTGTAGGGGGTGTAATAACTGTTGCGATGCAGTTATTAGGGTGTAGTTTGTAGGGGGTGGCTAAGGTGTTATGGAGTTGTTTTGAGAGAGTTGCTATATGGTTGCCAAGGTGTTTTGAGTGGTTTCTATGGAGATGTTAGATGGTTGCTAAGGTGTTCTGAGTGGTTTCTAGGGGGTTGCCAAGGTGTTCCGAGTGGTTTCTAGGAAGTTGCTAAGTGGTTACTGTAATGTTCAGAGTGGTTTCTAAGGAGTTGCTGTTTGGTTTCTAGGGAGCTGCTATGTGGCTATCAGTAATTAAAAGAGTTATCAGTAATATTAGGCCAAAAATAATTTTCTTTTTCTCTATCATTCTTTACTTCTATCATTCACCATTTCTCTCTCTCTCTCTTTTGCTGTAGTCTGAGCTGAGACGACACTAATCCTGAACACAGACACAGTGACGGCCTTGAGACTTACACAGCACAAACACACAATAGCAGGATTCTGTTAATGCCAGACACAAGTTCAATAACTATTAAACGAATGTAATGCTGAAGTGTTAAACACGGATTGTTAAAGGAGCTGTTATTCACACAGATCGAACACACAAAACAACATCAGAATATTTCAGATATACCATGGTATCACACTACTGTACCATAATGTACAGTAAATATTTTAAATCTAGAATTGGGAATCTCATCTATTTAAACCAAGTATATTATGTTATTCATATTTAATTTACATTAAAAATATTAAATATTATTAATTATATTTTGAAAGTGAATCTCCTTTGTAGGACATAAAATGTGTTGCATTGTGACATTTTTAATAATGTGATATTAATAAAGTGATTTTCTCCACTGAAACTCATTAGTTTAATGAAATTAAAATAAACAATTCAATAATGAAACCAAATCTAACTAAAAATAAATATTAAAAAATAAAAATTATAATTATACATCATAGCAGGATTATTGCCTTTTAAAAATGAAAAATATTAAATAAAAAAGATAAAAATGTATTATAATAAGAGAATCAGATAATTTAGAAAAATTTTGGCTTTATTTTCTTATGTATAAATATAAATTTATAAAAGGCTTTATTTTCTTATGTATAAATAGTAGAACTCTATTTTTCATTTGATTTTGGTGTGAAATGGGATCTGAACATGTTTTTGTGAGATACACCATATTTGGTCCGTCTCAGAGAGGGGAAAGAAGAGAAGTGAATGATTACAGACAATCATAAGAGACATTCAGTAGCCCAGCCCAGGGAAACACAGAGACTCCAGGATCTCCCATCGGCTCAGGGAAACATCAACACGCCAGCTTCACACAGATCAGATCACCACCCTGATTTATCAAGCACAAGTGTTTCCCAGAGAGCATTGCTCTCTAAATACTATCATTTATCTCTTTTTTGGGGTGGTTTGGTGTGACGTAGCTCTCAAACTAGCAAATATGTATGAATATGTATCGTTTTATCCATTAAAAACACATTTGCACTGATGAAATAACCTGACGAGCACAACTTTATTTCAAGTGTTGACGGATTTCCTATTGAAAAAGGAAGTTTGGGCAAATAGACATGGACTGAAAGCCAAAAAACTGCTTGACCTTCAACATTGCCCACAATAATACATTTTGATTTATTGTTTTAATATATAGACAAAATGAGGTTATCCATCACATTCCTGTTTCTAGAGCAACTCAAATTTAGCAAAACGACCATAAGCTGTTTCTCAGACAACAGCGGTACATTTATAACCGCGAGCGAATGAAACGTCATTGAAAGTATCGTAAACGGTTAAGTCGAGCTAACATTAATGTGATCCAGAAGGCTTTCCGGCACGTGTAATTCCAGAGGGACGGATTGTGGCCGTCTAATCCTGCCTGAATCTTTCCATCCCGCTGCAGCGGAAACAGGATCAGGCCCAGAATTCCTACTGTGGCTGACGGGACTGACACACAGGGCTTGTGTCTCCATTTAGCCGGCCTGATTTACCCGTCAGACAATGAAGACACACTGTCTGGATTCCACACACACATTGGGACTCATCTTGGCACTGACTCACAGCTGTTAACAAGCTCATTTTGTATCTTTTGGCCAGTCGGGTGTCAGTCGATGATACATGTAGTTCTAGACTCTAATCACACTTCTGACTAACTGTGTCTGTCACAGTGAAAGAGAATCAACAAAAAGACAGCTCTGTATGAGCACCTTCAAATGAGATCTGAATAATTTACTAGACCTCAGGTTAGTTTTCATTTAATTCAGCAGTGGTTGGAATAGTTTCAGTTTACTTTTTATTGCATGCTCTGGTTTTCTTGTTTTTCTAGTTTCAGTTTAGTTAGTAAATCGTTTTTATTTCATTTAAGTTTAATAAAACGTTATTATAATTAGTATTAACATCAATTTTAGTTCTATACAATTTTAATATTTCAGATATTTGAAAAGCAGCACTGAAACAAAAATACAAAATAATATAATATCCAATACTACACACACACATATATATATATACAGTGGGTACGGAAAGTATTCAGACCCCCTTAAATTTTTCACTCTTTGTTATATTGCAGCCATTTGCTAAAATCATTTAAGTTAATTTTTTTTCCTCATTAATGTACACACGTATTATATTTATTTTTTTATATTCTTTGACATGATGAGATGATTACCAACGTGAAGTTCAGACAGTAAAGTGTGAACGCTCTTTAAAATGAAAATCAAAGAATATTAAATATTACAAAAACATTTTAAATTAAAACTATTAAATTTTTTTTTTTATTAAACTTAAATTCAAAACTAACTAAGTGAAACTAGAAAAAAGGAAAAAACATAGCATGAAAACAAAACATAACTAAACTGGAATGACTAACTTAAAATGAAACAAAAACTACATTCAAAACTCTAAACTATATTTACTCTGGATAGCTCAATCACTTCATAAACAACTTTTACTTTTATTATTAAACAGACAATTTAGCTTTTTTTGCTTTTGGTTTCATTTCAGTTTTTGCATTTATGATGTTAAACAATATTTTTGTTCATCAGTAGTTTAGTTTATGCTTATTCATGAAACACAAGAACAAATTGTTAGTAAAACCATTCTTATTCGACAAATTACGTGAAAAACAGAAATGCATTCCATTCACGTTTCTTGATTGAGACCCCCCCCCAAAAAAAGTACAAATGAATTAGTTCACAATTGAGTGTGTGTTTATAGGTTAGTATGTCACAGTGAGACAGATGTGAATGTGTGTCTGGTGACGGACAGTCTGTGTGTGTGATGGACACTGGTCTGAATTCAGTCCACACAATGAAGAGTGTGTAACTCAATATTAAGTAAATGATCAAGCCAAGAGTTGAGTTCATACAATGAAACGTGTGTGTGTAACTTCTGCTGACTCGTCTGAGCGAGCCAGACGCCAGACAGACACAACTGTCAATAACACACAAAGCAAACACTCATATGCCTTGGGTTTTGTTTCTGACAGGCCGGTCAAACAAAAGCATGTTTAAAAAAGGCTAAAGCTGGACAAAATGGGCATGTGAATCAGGTGCATGTGGGGATTTTTCACATGCAAATTCAGGAGAAACTGGACTGAAGGGTTTATTTACAACCAAAACAAATATTATTATCTGAAAGAGTAATCAGACCCCGTTCAACCCCTACAGACCCGGACATTCATCTTACAACACGGGCATCATTTAAGCAAATGAGGCTGCTGAGCCATAACCAACAAACACCAGATCATCCAGAGCCAGTGTGTGAAGTTCAATGTTTATATACACCACTGAAGGAATAGTTTACCCAAAAATGAATCTTTTCAGCGAATCAGTTGATTTAGATCTGAATGATTTGTTCAAATCTGGTAAAAAGCTCAAGATGTATCAGATGTGGTGCATTAAACTCACTGGCGACTCCTGATGCGAGTCCGTACAGCAGGCCTCCTCCTTCTGACTGCGTCTGCAACACGTGTGTGGCGGCAGGACATTTCTCCTGTCTGATGAAGTTATACAGCAGCGTCTTCACCAGACGACTCGTCAGAGACAGACTACAGACAAAGAGAGAGAGAATGAGCAAACCGTCTATAGTCAGCCAACTGTTGTGCTGTTGTTAACTGAAATTTAAAAAAAATAATTACTTATTATTGTTATATGTTAATTATTTGAAAAAGTGCTGAAATAAAATTATAAATATTAATTTTAATTTTCAATTTCAAGCTTTTATGAACCCTTACCTAAAAAATTTACTTAACCCCAACTTAAAAAATAGATTTAGGCTACGTTCACACTGTCAACTTTTGGGATTGACAATCTCATTTTCTTTACAGGTGTGAGTCTCGAAATGTCCCGTTCACACAGCAGCTTACAGTTGTGTTTAGAATACTGTCTGTATGAACGTGCAACGGGAGTCAAACCCGTATTCCTTACCAGTAACCATAGCGACAGTGACCAAACTAAAATCAAAGATGGCGACGTCCATAAAACTGAAAGTCGTATCACTTTCTGACACGACAAGAGTCCAATCGAGCTGCGAGTTATTTAGTCAAATCTTCATTAACCAACAGCAGCTTTTAAATTTTGGTGGAGAGCAGAGCATTTGAATCGCGCGCAGAACACAAAACTGACGGGAGCGGCTCCGGTGGAAAACTGACGGGATCTGAAACGTTCAGATGACACGCAGCTCATTTCTCCGTCACTGTAAGTTACCGAAACCACAATAGAAAACATGCAGCACACGGTAGACGCGCGTTTGGGCGGCAGAGCAACTGGACTAGTTGTCCAGTCCTGGTCCGTTCACACAGCGCGCGTGTTCCGAGAATGCGGTTGGGAGTCCTGAAAATTTACTGGTGCGAGTTCGGTTACAGAATGCAGTTGTCACACCCGTAAACAACCGAACTGTGTGTGAACGTAACCGTATTAAGGACTCAAATACAGGACTGACAACCATATTCTGCTGCTGTGTGAACGTGGCCTTAGAACATTAGAAATGTTGCCTTAGCAGTTTAACTGAAAAAAGTTGAAGTTGAAGTACTAAAATTAATAATTTTAATAATAAAAAATGAATAAAATTAATTAATAAAATATAAAGTGAAAAAAATAAATGAAAGCTAAATAAAATTACTTAAAATAAATGAAAATAAAAACTAATAACATTTTTAAAAGTATGTAATAAAATCTATAAAACTAAAGTAATAATAAAAACTGAAGATATAATTCAAGTTCAAAATATTAATAAGTTCTACAATAATAGCATATAAATAACACTAAAATATCTTTCTGATAGCCACTTTTGCATGCTATAATGCTATAAAGTTAATCCCAAGTAAGTTGCTGTCATTCTTTTTAGTGCAAACACGCCTCTTTTCTACGTAAGTTTGGTTTACTGTATGTATGCTTATTAGAGGTCGACCGATAGTGGATTTTTCCGATACCGATAGCTAGGTTGGACCGCACTGGCCGATACCGATTATTTAATCGATAGTTTTTAAAATTGATACTGAACAAAAACTAAAACAGTGCTTTATTAAAAAACAGTACTGAACCATACTAGTAGTAGTAATAATAATAATAATAGTAAATGTTGAAATGAACACACTCTAACAAGGGCAACTTTATTATTATATTATTAGATTTGATACACATTTAGCGTTAGCATCTCTGGGACCCCAAAAATAAAGAATGTCAAGACAAAACATGAAAATTAGGAACATGGCAATGTCTGCTAGACGTCTTTGCTTTTATGTACTTGCGTAGAGTCTGTCTCAGTCCTAAAGACACCGGTGAGGTTTGACGAGTGTTCGTTAATGACCTCAGACGTGCAAGCTCAGCTGCAGTGCTGAAGAGCTAACGAGGGAACTTTAAAAGCTCAGTATCACTGGTGCGATGCAAACGAGCCCTCCGGGTGAACTCAAGCAAAGCTCCAGACGAGAGCATCTGGTGAATTAATGAACACCCTCATTTGCATATGAAATGGCAAGTTACCGAAAACACACATGAAAACACGTAACACACGGTAGACGCGCATTTATGCGCAGAGCGGCTCTCTCGTCTCGCACTGTATGACTTGACAGACAACTAGTTGTCCAGTCCGGTTCCGTTCACACAGCGCGTGTGTTCCGAGAATGCGGTTGTGAGTTCTGAAAATTTACGGGTGTGAGTTCGGTTACAGAATGCGGCTGTCACACCCGTAAATAACCAAACTGTGTGTGAACGTAACCGTATTAAGGACTCAAATACAGGACTGACAACCATATTCTGCTGCTGTGTGAACGTGGCCTTAGAACATTAGAAATGTTGCCTTAGCAGTTTAACTGAAAAAAGTTGAAGTTGAAGTACTAAAATTAATAATTTTAATAATAAAAAATGAATAAAATTAATTAATAAAATATAAAGTGAAAAAAATAAATGAAAGCTAAATAAAATTACTTAAAATAAATGAAAATAAAAACTAATAACATTTTTAAAAGTATGTAATAAAATCTATAAAACTAAAGTAATAATAAAAACTGAAGATATAATTCAAGTTCAAAATATTAATAAGTTCTACAATAATAGCATATAAATAACACTAAAATATCTTTCTGATAGCCACTTTTGCATGCTATAATGCTATAAAGTTAATCCCAAGTAAGTTGCTGTCATTCTTTTTAGTGCAAACACGCCTCTTTTCTACGTAAGTTTGGTTTACTGTATGTATGCTTATTAGAGGTCGACCGATAGTGGATTTTTCCGATACCGATAGCTAGGTTGGACCGCACTGGCCGATACCGATTATTTAATCGATAGTTTTTAAAATTGATACTGAACAAAAACTAAAACAGTGCTTTATTAAAAAACAGTACTGAACCATACTAGTAGTAGTAATAATAATAATAATAGTAAATGTTGAAATGAACACACTCTAACAAGGGCAACTTTATTATTATATTATTAGATTTGATACACATTTAGCGTTAGCATCTCTGGGACCCCAAAAATAAAGAATGTCAAGACAAAACATGAAAATTAGGAACATGGCAATGTCTGCTAGACGTCTTTGCTTTTATGTACTTGCGTAGAGTCTGTCTCAGTCCTAAAGACACCGGTGAGGTTTGACGAGTGTTCGTTAATGACCTCAGACGTGCAAGCTCAGCTGCAGTGCTGAAGAGCTAACGAGGGAACTTTAAAAGCTCAGTATCACTGGTGCGATGCAAACGAGCCCTCCGGGTGAACTCAAGCAAAGCTCCAGACGAGAGCATCTGGTGAATTAATGAACACCCTCATTTGCATATGAAATGGCAGCGCTTGACAGTCGTCCTTCTGTTAACGCCGGTCAGGGGGCCACAATATCACACTGGGACAAACTTCATAAGAATAAAACACTGCGGTAGGCAACAACTTTTCACTTGTATTGGCTCTGGTTCACAAGTTAGGAAGTTTATGATGCATCGCTGGAACTCTGAAACAATTAGATTAATCTATTCAGGTGTGTCGAGTGTCTGTGCCTTACCATTAGTTTAATTTATACTCTTTTATATGATCGACTATACAGTCCATTACATGTACATGTAGAGGTTAAGGCTATAGGGATGTTTAAATCCAACTTGTTTTTTTCCTCACCATCGTCCTCTGGTCAGGTAGCCGTAAATAAGCCCCTCCTTCAGAACCTCCTTATGGAAGAGCTGATAGGACAGCAGCACCAGAAGAGTGGTCACAGCTTCAAACAGGATGTTGTAGGTGATGTCACTATGGAAACGGACACATGACCAACATTAATACAAAAACGTATGTTAATGAGCCAATTGCTGCTGTGCTATACACTGATTTTACCATGGTCAAGAGGGTTTTGACTTTTATAAGACTGTAAAAGACAAAGATGTACAATAAATAATATATTCATGTGAAACAATTCACAATTCAATCAAAACAAAACAAAACCAAAAACCAAACCAAAACCAAAAAATAAACCAAATCAAATAAAGGAAAAAACAACACAAAAACCAAAACAAGACAATAGACAAAAATCAAAAGTAAAAAAAAAAAAAAAAAAAATTTTTTTTTATCTGCTTTTCTTGGCGGTCTGCTGATCTCAGTCAGAAAATGGTGTGTGGTAATCCATTCAAATCTCTATGAAACTCTTCACAGTATCTACAGCAGCTCTGCATTACCATATTAATGACAGGAGAGGGTGGTGGCCTTCACAGGCGACCTGCTGCCACCAATAACACTGACAGTGAGATAATGGATCCGAAACAACAAGGAAAAAGGTGTTTGTGTGAATAGTGCAATCCACTTATATTAACTCTAAACTTCCAGAAGAAAACACAAGTGGAAGAAACTGTCACTCTGACATTGTGCATTACCAGCAAAATATATAGAGCAGGGTAACGGATACAGCACTTAATGAAGGTTTTTACATTCATGGTTCAAGAATGTAAACACCTGCCATTGCAAACAAGGCTGCCAGCTCTCAGAGTAAGCTGCAAGCATGCAATATAATGAAACAGAAAGACAG
>NW_015656161.1:165595-185703 GCF_001515625.1 Sinocyclocheilus rhinocerous
AAAAAAAAAAAAAAAAACTTTTTTTTTTTTTTTTTTAAACAAAGCAAAAAAAACCACCCACAAATAAAACAAAACAAAAAACTAAACAAAATTTTACAAAATTATGCATTTTATAAGCATTCAAATTAAACATTTTATGACCATTAAAATGTTATACATTGTGGCATCATTTTCTAAGTGAAATGTAAAATGGTGAAATATGACCTAGACTAACAGATCATATTATTATTTATCACATTCACAATATAGCACACGCACACACACACACACACACGCACACACATCAATAGAACAATCTCTCTTTTTTTCTATTATCCCTCATTTCCTTCCTTCAGATTTCTCACTTCACTTCCACTTCCCAGTTCTGTGATGTCACTTGGCATGATTCCCTTTTACTTTTTAGACACACACACACACACACACACACACACACACACACGACTGCACATTCACACAAACACATGCAGTGTTTATTGCTGGATTCTGTTTTGCAACACAGAACAACCAAACTCCACAAACTGGGCCTAACAACACATTAAATCATAACTAATACTATTTTTTCCAATTTTATTGTAATGCTTTGAATTGTTTTGATTATTAAGTTCAACTTATTACAAAACAAGTTGCAACTGAAAATAAAGGTGCACTACAAAAAATGCAACACAGTAAGGGGCTTTCAGATGATTTTGAGTTGGACTTGACTCGGCCCAGATGGGCGTTTTCATGTTGAAAATATGGACTCTTCGAGAGAAAATCTGCAGAATTCTGAGTAATAGGCTTAAACAAGGTCAAATGTGCTAAACTGAGATGACTTTACTACAAAAAATGTAATAAACACACTAGGGATAAGGGACATGAATAATGGGTCTTCCAGTTCTACAGAAATCTGTATGCGCAGATTCCATGTTGGCCTTTTTTTAACTACAAATGCAAATTATTTCAACAGAACTTAGCAGATTCATAATTTCACATATGACATTTGCTAAATTATTATAACAGCCTCGGCTCTCACATATTTTGTAAAGTTTTGAATATTGTCAAATGACAGACATGCATCTCCAAAAAAAAAGAGCACAGAAAAACATCTCATAAACAATGTTTAGCAACATTGATTAAAAATAACATGATTAATGATTAAAATAACATATGTCACCATAACAGAATTTATCAATACAAAACTGTTACATCTATGATAAAAAGTGTTTTGTCAAAGGTGAATGTGTTTTTTTCCATTGGAAAGTGATGAAATGCAAAATTGTGAGCCTTAAATTTCAGCCGGTTCCTTCAGTTGAGGTCACATGGACTTCCTTTATGGTTAATTTACATCCTTTCATTGCATGTATACTTTCATTGTATGCAGCTAAACATTATCTTCTGTGTTTAACAGTAGAAAGAGTGTCATACGGGCTTGGAACGACCCGTAAATGGTTTCTGGTTGATCAGAAACATCATCATGCACAGTATAAACGCTCTACTGTACTGTAACTCTGCAGCTATTTTATTTCTTGTTTTGATCTGTGTGGTAATTTGAGCTACATTTCACAATATCCTTCACAACAGCATGATAAGAATCCTGTCTCCAGCTACAGAATCACTCAAAACCACGTAGGAACCAGCGAGCCGGGGCTCTGAATGTGACTTCTCTCAGTCAGCACGTAGCAAGGAAACGAGACAAACGGCAACAAAAACAGACACGGGACAACAACAGCAGACTGAACTCTGTTACAACACAACTGCGACGCAATCCACTTACACATGTGAGCCAGCAAAAAGAACACGCTTTATTTCAAACCCGCTTAAAACTTGCAATCATGTTTACGTGACGTTCCTCACTTTCTCCGTCAGTTCTCAAGGCTTTCTGATTTGCAAACTCAAGTCTCTTCATTTGTCAAGATCGTCTCTATGCAAATGTTGACTAACACTGATGATAATCTCTTTTTTATATAATCTATAGTTTTTGAAGGCAACTTATATTGCTTTTAGAAAACTTTGCAAACAATACTGTAACAGACACAAATATTCAATAAATAATTATATTTGTGTGAATCTCACACAAATCTCAGACATATCCAGGTCATATTTCACCACAAAATGTACAGAAAATTGTTTATACATATTAATAAATAAATAAATAAATATTAATTAATTAATTAATGATGCATTATACAATGTAGAAAACTAAATAATTTTATAATTATTAATAATTATTCAATATAAATGTAGTATAAATATTAAAATACATAAAATGAAATATTAAAATAAATTAATCTCAAATAAAATATGAATATGAAGAGATGAAAAATTGCAAAACATGACCCAAACAATCTGATCACATTACCATTCATAATTCAAATTCACAATATCATTTTCAATTTTGTCTCTTCGTTTGTCAAAACTTTATCACTTAATTTGGTTATTTTTGAAGGTAATTATATCTGGCATATTTATTGATCTAGGCAGTGTAAAGACATGCCAGATTTGAACCTTTATGTCCTGCCAACTTGGAACGAGTGCACTAACTGCTTGACTCGATGACTTGAATTATCAATTTTTTTTTTAAAAGTATTGCGTTTTTATTGTTGGAATAATGTGCACTCATGCTTAATGAGATCACTAATGTGTATTAATAAGGTAAACAGGGGCAATTTAATTGATGAGATACACATTCACACACATCCATCAACATTTTTTTCAACATCAGCATTGCACAACTCATCTGTCTTTAATACGGTTTTCGTTATAGACTGGGTGGAACACAAGGACACTCTAGAACATGACAAACAGATCGACATTCATGAGAGCAGATAAATCAATCTGTCCTTTAAATACATAAAAACACTAGAACTACGCAGAAGGAGAGCTGAATAATGCAGAACTCCTGTGCCGCTGTGTTTATGTGTGTGTGAAGGGGCGTCACTCAATAAATCATGGCTTCATGCATGAAGGTGTCCTCCACTCAGGTGTGTAAATGACAGCGGGTCACACAGAGGTCTGACGGGACACATGGGCGCTCAGGGAGAGTGGAGAAACAGCTGCAACTTTCAAAAAACGGAAAGGGAGTGTGGAAAAAAAGCATGTTTATGTTTTGTGCCACGAGTAAAATATTATTTTAAAGGAATATTTCAACCAAAAATGAAAAGTTGCTAAAAATGTACTCACCCTCAGGCCATCCAAGATGTAGATGGGTTTGTTTCTTCATCATATTTGGAGAAATGTAGCATTCCATCACTTGCTCACCAGTGGATCCTCTGCAGTGAATGGGTGCCGTCAGAATGAGAGTCCAAACAGCTGATAAAAACAATCACAATAATCCACAAGTAATCCACACCACTCCAGTCCATCAGTTAACACCCTGTGAAGTCAAAATCTGTGTGTTTGTAAGAAACAAATCCATCATTAAGGTCTTTTAACTTTAAACCATCGCTTCTGGACAAAATATAAATCCATAATCCATAATAATGCTTCCTCCAGTGAAAAAGTCCATCCCGTCAAAATCCACCCACATATTTCTTTAGAGCTGTTTTGCACTGTTTCAGCTTGTAAATGGTGTTTGATCTGTGCAGATTTCTCTCCTGATTCAGACAAGACTTTATCACTGGAGAAACATGTATTTTAGCCGGAAGCAACAGTTCAAAGTTAAAAACGTCTTACTGATGGATTTGTTTCTAACGAACATGCAGCTTTTTGCTTCGCAAGACGTTATCTGATAAACTGGACAGGTGTGGATTACTTGTGGATTATTGTGATGTTTTTATCAGCTGTTTGGACTCTCATTCTGACGGCACCCATTCACTGCAGAGCATCCATTGGTGAGCAAGTGATGGAATGCTACATTTCTCCAAATCTGATGAAGAAACAAACTCATCCACATCTTGGATGACCTGAGGGTGAGTATATTTTCATTTCTGAGTTCCATTAAACGTAGCTCACATCATGTGGGGATGATACTAATTTGTTTATAATTATTCTCAAAGTTATTAACAGTCCTACATTTAACTTCTTGGAACTTCATGGACAAATGTTGGAAAATATATTTGTGTGTAAATGACAGTGACACCTCATTGTTTGAGTCAGAGTTGACCTTCACAGGCTTGTACGTGAGAGACCCGTCACATATCATGACAATAACACACGCACACCTCCCTCTCACACTGAGACATACTTCATCACTTAGTATTTGCAAGACAGAGAAATCCAGAACAAAAACACACAAACAGTTCTTCTCCGGTACTCACAGAAGCGGCACTTCGACGATGAGATGCACCAAATTACAGGCCAGCTCCTCCAGAAGATCCTCACAGATGGAGTCTGTAAACACACGTCAGTAATGTAAATACAGTCTATGAGAAGTTACTTTAGGTATGATGCTCATTCTGATTGGTCAGAGATGACGTGCATGCTCAGATGTGGCAGCATTGAGGGTTGTGACACATCAAACAACTGAGAAGCTGTCAGGATTGACAGACAGACAGATGGACCAAACCCAGATAGAGTCTTTACCACACACAAATGCTCTAGTGCTGAAAAAGCTCTATTATTTTTGCCTTTTGGCCTTTATTATTGAGAAGTACAATTTGAGAGAAGACACTGGAGGAGGAAAAACATCGGGACATAAACCCAGGCCCACATGTCTTACTCTGATGCTGAAACAGACTTTCAAAACACTAACTTTATCTTCTTTTGTCATTGGAAATGTGTGTCAGGGTTATTATCATTAACTAAAACTATAATAAAAACGATTAAAAAACATTTTAATTCATTACAATAAAGCTGAAAAATAAAATAGAAAAATTAGAAAACTAGTTTAAAATATACGAAAATTAGTACTACAAATAAATAAATTCTAAAACTGAACTAAAAATAAAACTTAATTAAACTTAAATTAAACCTAAATGAATAGCAATATTTTAAAAATACTAATAAAAACTACAAAAGAACAACAAAATTATTAAAAAATTAAATTTAAATTAAAAACTGAAAATATAAAAAATTCAAGTCAATTCCAAATATTAATTAAAACTGTAGTATAAAATATAATATAAATAATATTAAAATGGCACTGATGTGTGTGAGCTTTCTTAATGGACATCAGATATTCCCACAAAATAATACAACCACAAAAGCTGACATTGTGGGTACCCTGTGATCCTAATGAGGAAAACAGCTTCATAATGGACTAACAATATGTTACTTCATATATTAAAATGACAAAGTTAGAGTTAGCACTAGTCTGGGCTAATTATAACTAGCTTTCCCTAAGCTTTACCCCAAGTTATACTTATACACTGTCTCTGAAAGTTAGTTAATCTGACAAAACTTTCATCTTGGAACCTCTGCAAATATAAATGTATTATGTAACATGAGCAAACAATGAAGAATAGTATTTTTAATAACTAACATTAACAAAGATTAATAAATTCTGTAAAACATATCCATTACTCATTGTTAGCTCACGCAAAGTGTGACCAAAAAAAACAACAGAAGTCTATAGATTCTCAATGTGTTTGTGTGTACCAGTTCAACTATATTTGTAAGGTCCAAATATAATGAAACATGTAAAAACTGACTTGTGAGGACAAAGGAATTAATATAGTGAAAGCGATTCATTTGAGTGTATGTGATACCGTAGGTTCCCGGCGCCCTCTCCTGGTAGGAGAACTGTAAGTGCAGCTCTTCTTCATTCATCTCCCTGATGAAGACCTTCAGCAAACAGCGCACCAGGAACAAAGCATTATGGGCCTGCCAGATGAACAACTGACTAGAGAGAGAGAAAGAGAGAGTCAGAGATAATTACTGATCTACAGCAGCCTGTGAACTGTGGCTGAACATCTTACACACACACACACACACACACCAAGACTTCACCCTGTGGTTCATGTTCAAAACACACACACGGCTTCACCCTGTCAGTGGTTTTGGATCATCCTTTACAAAACCAACACACATACAGACTGTCAGGCCGCTGTAGCAATCACACTTTGATTAACAGAGAAACAGCTCATATCTATAGCTATGAGCACTCAAAAATGAGAAATTTAGTGTTTATGTATTCAAATTTGAAAATTTCCATCCACTTTGGTGACACATTTTGACAAACTATAAACTTAATTTAATGCTCATTTGTCAGTCATATATAAATGCAACGGATAAGTTTTTGCACCAAAAAAAAAAAAAATCACTGCATGGTTTATTATAGTTTATTATTATCTATTTGCATCTATTTGATTTTATTTAAATAATCATATTTCCAAACTACATTAAAATTGCTTAGAATAAGCATAAATCTGTTAATTGTGAAAACAATTACATTTATTCCAGTTAAAATGGCTAGCCAGGAATTTATTTATCATTTTAGGCCATATCAGGATCAAAAGCTATATTCATGGCTCCAAAAACCTCTAAAATAATAAGATTTAAAATAGTCTTAATAACAATACTTCAGTGAGTTGTATGAAATAATTAAACAATTTTTACATAAATAAATATTTGTTTTTCTCAAATTGATATTTAACAAAAATTCTAATATTTTCCCAGGAGAAACTTTTTTTAATGTCTATTATTTTACTTTGAGTACAAACATTTCCTAGTAACATTTAAAGTAGGACACTCTAATAAATATGCTTTACAGTCAAGGAACACCTACAAATATCACATACAATAAATATACATGGGTACATCTTGTATGATCAATTCTACTGGCTTGCTGTAGAACGAGCAATATTCAATTATTTAAAATGTGAGATTGAAACCATTTGGATTTATTGATGACAAATATATAAATCTGGTTATTGTGTATTTAAAACACATTCAGTTTATTGGTATTATGACAGAAATCTTAGCCATTTCATTTATGTATGCATTGCATTGCATTGCATTAGGTTTATAAGTTTATGTTAAAACTGTGCAATCCAAATGGTTGGAAATTTTATATGCAATTCAAATAGATAAATCTTAATTTTAGGCCTTGATATTTTTTTGGAGTGCATCAGCTGAGTCTGGATCAGAAGTGTGATGTCTGCACAGTTGAGATGAGAGCAGATCATATAAATATTCTCTCAGGCTGACGGTTCACATGTGTGCGCTGTAGGGGCGGTGGGTCACTCGCTGCTCTGGATTTATGCTACAGCAACACTTTGAGCACAAACATCAGCTCTGGCGGTGTGTGTGTGTGTGTGTGTGTATGACGCCATGGGCTGCACCGCTGCTATTCCCATGGGAAAATCATATCAGAAAACATCCTAACGGTATAGTGACTAATGAATGTCACGGAAAGCCTGTGTGGGAAAAGATGCTTATAAAGAATATGTTTCTCAAAATCTCACAGACCTTCTGACCATCTGAGAACCACAAACAAAGCCGCTTTCACACACAAAACCACTTTTATAGTGAATATATATTAAGATGCGACAAGTTGTATATGCACTGCTACCAGGGTGATTATTGTTAATTATAACTAAATCATAAAAAAAATGTCACTTGAAATGAAATAAAATAAGTGTTAACTGGAATAAAATTAAATATGAAGGGGAAAAAAAATATTTTATTTCAGCTATTTACCAAAGAGGCGTTTCTTATTTGTATTTAGTTTAACCTGATGTACGAAAATAACTTATGTACTAAAACATATAAACATAAAAAAACACTAATAAAAATAACAAAAACACCACAAAATTACAACAAAAATTTTTTACAATTAAAGTGAAAACAGAAAAAAAAACATTTTTCACAAATGAACATTTAAAAATACATACAACTCTTATATGCACACATTATTGAAGACGTATCTCACTTACTCTTGGCATTCTGTGGAAATCTTCAGTTCTTTGGTTCTGCTGAGAAAAACTCTCACCAACGCCCCGAAGTTCCCGGACCTGGGGTTGTTCTGAACTAGAAGGGACACAGACAGATGATCAAACACACCAAACATCGCTTCCCATCTTTAGGGTGTTCATGATAAGAGCTACTTAACCAGATCAACAGAATGATTAAAAAACGGCTCGAACAATAAATTACATACAGTACAGTATAAAAGCAGAGTGGGCTTGGGATCGGTAATCATTTGAATCATGTGGCTTCATGCGCACAGAGTCTGAAATTACAGACCTTTATTTCACAAGACAGTGGGTTTAAAATCAGCATGCGTCTCTTTGTACAGACGGCTGTAATGAAACGGCAGTAAATTATACAAACACACATACTCAGAGTCTTGGCAAGCGGGACGACAGCCTCCTCCAGGAGTTTAGCATCAGCACTGCAAACACACAGACAGAGAGATAATCATCAGATGAGAGGAATATCAAAGCGAATTTCACATGGTCAAGAGATGTGAGTGTGAAAGACGGCCTCACTTACTGCGATATGATAAAGGAAAGCAATGCTCAATAAATAATTAACAATAGATAAACCTAAACATTAAGTAAATCAGGTTATTATTCTAACTCTAGGTTGCATACATGCAAAATGTAGGGTACAGATAAATTATTCAAAGAAGTTACTCACTGCAATGAACTGAATAACAATTCAACAGGTTCTGTCTGATATGTCTGTATGATTTTTACTAGATACAGCTGAGGTGGTCAAGACATCAGAAATCACTATTTTACCATTTCACGCACAGACCTAGTTTTTATGCAGTTAAATTAGTTAAATCATTGACAACAGCTTTACACATCTAATAGTTCTTAACAACGAAAACATGGGAATTATGTGAAATGACATGAAACACATACCATATTTGAGCAAACACTGAATAATTCAGATCAACACACTGAATCAACATGAACATTTCTATAAAAGCAAGAGACGCTGAAATTAGTGTTTGTGATGTGAGATGCTCTGTCGCCCTCTGGTGTCCATCCCTCATATAACCTCCACACTGAGAGAGCAGAAGATGAACCTGAGCGCACCCTAGACTTTCTCCAGATTTTTTAAGCAGTTAAAAAAATCCCCTCATTGTTTTCTCAAGCCACATTCATTGTTGTTTTTATGGAACCCGTTCAATTTCACTATACAAATAATAATAATAATAATAATAATAACTTCTTGTTACCATTTTATTATTATTAATAATAATATTAATTATTAATAAGGACACATATATATATATATATATATATATATATATATATATTAGTATAGCAATTATACTATTGTACTGTAAATTTATTTTACAGAACAACAGTCAAATTTCAATACTAATATTTATGTCTGCCTTAATTTCTTTGCTTTCAAACGGTACCCTTAAGGGCTTTTCACACTGAAAGCGAAAATTCGGCACGATGACGCTTTTGAATCGAAACAATAGATCCCTATGGGGCTATTTACACCAGGCGCGATCATTCGTGGCGTGAAATTTTTTGTTATAAAATTACCATGAGCTGCATACAAAACACATACAGAAACTATATCGTCATAATCATATGTCTATTTGCTTTCATATTTCATGTGTAAATGAAAAATGTAAATACTAGATACAGCTGAGGTGGTCAAGACATCAGAAATCACTATTTTACCATTTCACGCACAGACCTAGTTTTTATGCAGTTAAATTAGTTAAATCATTGACAACAGCTTTACACATCTAATAGTTCTTAACAACGAAAACATGGGAATTATGTGAAATGACATGAAACACATACCATATTTGAGCAAACACTGAATAATTCAGATCAACACATTGAATCAACATGAACATTTCTATAAAAGCAAGAGACGCTGAAATTAGTGTTTGTGATGTGAGATGCTCTGTCGCCCTCTGGTGTCCATCCCTCATATAACCTCCACACTGAGAGAGCAGAAGATGAACCTGAGCGCACCCTAGACTTTCTCCAGATTTTTTAAGCAGTTAAAAAAATCCCCTCATTGTTTTCTCAAGCCACATTCATTGTTGTTTTTATGGAACCCGTTCAATTTCACTATACAAATAATAATAATAATAATAATAATAACTTCTTGTTACCATTTTATTATTATTAATAATAATATTAATTATTAATACAGAAACTATATCGTCATAATCATATGTCTATTTGCTTTCATATTTCATGTGTAAATGAAAAATGTAAACGAGGGCGTGGACAAATCTTAACTTTTATAAAGAATATATTTGGATTTGAGACTTTAGTCTTTGCAACTTTACAGATCTTCTTTATGCACCAAGAGCTTGTAACACTCCAAAGAGAAAGGAAAAATTGAAATCGCATCATATGTGGCTTGATGCTAATTGTACTTATATTTATATTTTAAGATGTTTTCTTGTAAGCATTATAGATAGTTTGTGTTTCTGGCGTAGAACCAAACTTTATTTAGCTATATTTAATGCTGTATATTGAGCAGTGGACGATGTTAAATCCATATATGAGATACATATCTGAGTAAAAATGCATTGCTGGTCGGCACCACCTAGCGTGCAGGCGTGAATTAGCAGAAGGCGATCAATCGTTTCGTGCTCGGTGTGAAAGCAACGAACATCAGCGAATGGCCTCGCTTTTTCACATCGCGCTCAGTGTGAAACGGCCTTTAGAGTTTTTATTTTGGCAGAAAACTGCAGGGAGATATTTTTATTGATAAATTCCACATTTAGGAATATTTTTGGCACATTGCATTTTCAAATGCAAGATCCAAACAAACAGCGCTCTTTCAGTCGTGTGGATCAGCGTTTAATGCTCATCATTTGTGAATCCTCACATAACCCCCCCCCCTCACATCTAAGCAACTCATCAGATCTTCACAAATCACACAAATGACCTATTTCTGAGGCAGAACAGCACATTTTCACTGAAAGGTGCCAAGTTTGCATCCGAATGAATGAGTGTATGGGACATCAGTGATGGGGGTCGGAGAAGCGCCTCACCTGCAGGTGGGGCTGGTGAAGGTGAATGAGATCAGCTGGTTCCAGAAGGGCTCATTCTCTGATATGGCGTCTGGACCAATCAGAGTGCGGATGCTCTGGCTCTCTGACAGGTCGCTCACCTGACTGGTGTTTGCACCCATCGCCCCCGGAAACCACCAGAGACTTCCTCAGAGCCTCATCATCAGCCGAGCAAAACCTGGAGGATCATGGGAGAAATACGTTTTCATTAGTTTGACTAATGAGGCCTGTTTTTCAGTCACCTAAGGAAGAATATTTTAGGTTCTAAATTAACATTTAAATTTACACCTGATTACACTATACGCTTTAGCAAGAGTCAACACACATGAAACGGGTTTGATGGGTAGACAGAGCCCTACACACACACACACACACACCTCTTTGTTAAGCACACACCCTTTACACACACATTGTTGACGTCACGTGCCATTGTATCACATTCCCTGATGAGGATTGTGAAATTGTGTCTCTGAAGCTGCCATAAAGCAGGTTTTGGTTAAACATCCTGGTTCATATTAAGTCTGTTCTGATCACAGAAGATGATGTGAACTCTCTTGACTTACAAGGAAGTTCATTTACATCTTCAGGTGAAAGCAGCTTTGTTACTCACACACCTAAAGAAAGCCACTGATGTAGATCCATTCCATAATAATCATTTTCCAACCAATCAAACGGCATTTACATTATGAAATCAAAGAAGCAAATTTCACAACAAGAAGTCAATATCATATGTGTAAGCCACTAATCTGACAGATAACATTTAAAAATTATATTTTGCATAAAGAAAATGTATTCAAGACATCGCTTTCCTTGACAATTAAGCACATTTTCACGCCAATTCTTTTAATATAATACATCCAGATCTGAGTTACTTCTTTCTGAAAAGTAAATTTCAATACTGTAATATTAGTGTTTTTATTTGTTATTAAAATGAGTATAAAAGCAGCATAATACATGTTTTTTATATATAATATAGAATTTCTACAATTTCAGTGAGAATTCTTTCTGTTTTAGTATTAAATGACTGATATAAAATGTACATATATTTATATGTATGTTTTTTCATTTAACCGTAACAAGAGTCCATTTTTACACACTAAACATAGTAAAATATGACCTATAGGTCAATAAAAATTGTTTAAGTTTTCCTTGTTTAAATTGTTTAAATTCCATCAAAAATGCACAAACAACCATGATGCAAAAAGGTGCAAAAAATCTTGCCATTTCATTCAATGTTACTGTAAACACAAAGACTGAAATCAATAATTAATCCAATGCAATCCAGCACTGCTATCAACATTACAGGTGACAAAAGACTACAGGTAGATAGGTACCTAATGAATGGCCTACAGAAAACAAGGAAACTAGTTCAACGCCTGCAGGACTCTGGGAGTTTAGATAAGTAGACAGTAAATACAAACACTCCACTGTATAGATAATATACACACACTAATTATGAATTCACACAGTTAGTAAAGACTGATTTATAATATGCACATCGAAATTAATTTAGCTTGTTCATTTACTTTGACAGATTGGGCTTTCCTCAGCTAACTGCCTTCCAGAAACTGTCAAATTACTCACTTCACAGCTTTTATACCCACCGCGAACAAAATAACTACAATATGGTTAAATATTAACTCTATATGACTATTTTTCGGCACGCAACTGCCAGCGTAGAAGTTAATAAGTATCCAGGTAGTTATACACCTAGCAACAATTAGCCTGCAGACTAGAGTGAATGGAGAAATCCATTGTAAACCCGTTAGCTTCTATGCTAGCAAGCTAACGGCCAGCAAAACTTACCTGATGAATGTAAGATTAGACAGCGCCTCACAAAAGCTACTCGCGGTTCTCTAGACAGGTGCCTATGTGTTCTCAGACGAATGAAAGTAAACGAGTTGTAATTAGTGATGGTAAATGTCCAGTAGAGCGTTTTTGACAGTGGAAGTTGAGGCTGTATTGACTCTATTAGCTCTGCGTCTCCACGTCGCCACTGACGCTCGTGACATCTCACCTCGCCGAGCACGCGCACAATAACGCTCCAATCAGACCGAGGCGGAGAATCTGCCTCATGAATATTAATTACAATTCTAAACGAATTAGCCTAATATATAATTAATATAAATTCTCAGAACTTTTGTTAATGAACCAGATATGCTACAAACCGAGTTTGTTTACTTACTTTCGTAGTGTATACTTTTTTGTAACATTAAATATAAAGTATATAAATATAAAATAAAAAAAATTAGGGTCAGTAAGATATTTTAAAAAGAAATCAATACTTTTATTCTGCAGGAGGGCATTAAATTAATCAAAAGTGACAGTAACGACATTTATAAAAAAAAAAGAAAAAAAGAAAAAAAAGAAAAAAGAAAAAAGAAAAAAAAATATATATATATCAAATGAATGAATCTCCTGAACTTTCTATTTAAATATAAAATATAAAAAACTTAAATTATATTCAAACAGAAAATTCGTATTTTAAATTGCAATATTTCACAATATTACTGTTTTTTCTGTATTCATAAAATATGACGCAAAAATGAAGCATTGCAGCCTTGATGAGCAATGCGATGAGCAAAAACAAATATAGTGCATAAACACAAAATAAATGTTAACTATATAGAAAAACTGTTATTCTGCTATTATGATTTATAGTTTTGTATACAGTATTAATAATGTGTAATATTAAGATATACATATTACTACAATGACACAAAGCCAAATGTTTTTACTGTATTTTTGATTAAATATATGCAGCCTTGGTGAGAAAAAAATTATTTTTTTTCAAAAACAAATATAATACAAAAATGTACATAAAATAAAAATGTTAAATATAGAGAAAAATGATTCTCATGATCTATAGTTTTATATACAGTAATAAATGTGTAAGATAAATATTATTTTCTTACAATAAATAATGACAGTCAAATGTTTTATACCTTAAAATATATTTACATAGAAAACAAAGAAAAAAATATTTTAAATTGTAATATTTCACATTACTGTTTTTACTGTATTTTTGATTAAATAAATGTGTGCAATAGTTTTTTTTCCAACATAAATATAATCCAAAAATATACATAAAATAAAAATGTTAATTATATAGAAAAATTATATTCTTATGATTTAGTTTTATATACAGTAACAATACACAATACAAAATTAAGTTTTTTTTTTTTTTTACCATTAACAATGACACAAAGCAAAACATTTTACATCTTACTCTTTATTTATAGACATTTGTGCAAAGTATATTACAGTACATTACATACAGACAATCCACAGAGCGGTGTACAATAAATCTGTCAGACTGATATGGCTGGATAAAGCCTTTTCCGTTCATTCAACATACACATTTAGAACAACCAGCCTAATAAATAATGTTTTCTCATAAATGATATCATAACATGGTAGATTATTTAAAATCTTGTAACAGTTCTCATGTAACTAGGGTTAAAATGAGAAAGATGCGTCCACCTCCCAAGTCCCTGTACCAAAGTGCAAAGTCAGTTCCATGACAGAAGAAAACAAATCGTCATTAAGGCTTCATTCTTCTGCAGACAGATATTTCTGTCAGCAACTGATGGCGAGACGACCCATTTAACATGAGCTCACAGAACAACAACAATGACAGTCAAATGTTTTATACCTTAAAATATATTTACATAGAAAACAAAGAAAAAAATATTTTAAATTGTAATATTTCACAATATTACTGTTTTTACTGTATTTTTGATTAAATAAATGTGCAATAGTTTTTTTTTTCAAACATAAATATAATCCAAAAATATACATAAAATAAAAATTTTAATTATATAGAAAAAATTATATTCTTATGATTTAGTTTTATATACCGTAACAATAAACAATGCAAAATTAAGTTTTGTTTTTTTTACCATTAACAATGACACAAAGCCAAACATTCTACATCTTACTCTTTATTTATAGACATTTGTGCAAAGTATATTACAGTACATTACATACAGACAATCCACAGAGCGGTGTACAATAAATCTGTCAGACTGATATGGCTGGATAAAGCCTTTTCCGTTCATTCAACAATCACATTTAGAACAACCAGCCTAATAAATAATGTTTTCTCATAAATGATATCATAACATGGTAGATTATTTAAAATCTTGTAACAGTTCTCATGTAACTAGGGTTAAAATGAGAAAGATGCGTCCACCTCCCAAGTCCCTGTACCAAAGTGCAAAGTCAGTTCCATGACAGAAGAAAACAAATCGTCATTAAGGCTTCATTCTTCTGCAGACAGATATTTCTGTCAGCAACTGATGGCGAGACGACCCATTTAACATGATTTTTTTTACCATTAACAATGACACAAAGCAAAACATTTTACATCTTACTCTTTATTTATAGACATTTGTGCAAAGTATATTACAGTACATTACATACAGACAATCCACAGAGCGGTGTACAATAAATCTGTCAGACTGATATGGCTGGATAAAGCCTTTTCCGTTCATTCAACAATCACATTTAGAACAACCAGCCTAATAAATAATGTTTTCTCATAAATGATATCATAACATGGTAGATTATTTAAAATCTTGTAACAGTTCTCATGTAACTAGGGTTAAAATGAGAAAGATGCGTCCACCTCCCAAGTCCCTGTACCAAAGTGCAAAGTCAGTTCCATGACAGAAGAAAACAAATCGTCATTAAGGCTTCATTCTTCTGCAGACAGATATTTCTGTCAGCAACTGATGGCGAGACGACCCATTTAACATGAGCTCACAGAACAACAACGAAATATTAAATCAGAGAAAACACCACAGCGAGTGCATTAAAATCATCTACGACCCTCTAGGCAGGTTTTACGGTTGTTCCGCTGACAGTGGAGGTCTGGAGGAACAGATGAGCTCAGAAGTATCTATGTAAACATGAGTTCTCAGCACTCTAAATTCATTCATTCTGTCACGGTTCATAAGGAACAACATCGAGAACGAGACACCGACACCCTGAAAAGATTCAACCATGAGGAAATTTCATCGTGAGGTTTGTGGGATTCAGCCCTTTGCTTGCACATTTTGCAAAAAGGATAACAAATATTTTGGAAATCAAGATGATCATTTCATAACGAGTTCACATTTAAACATAAACGTCTTCAAATGTAGTAACTACACTGCGAAAAATCAGTTTCTTAATCAGCATTTTTGCCTTGTTTTTCAATAAAATATATATAAACATTTCATTTTTAAACCTTTTTAAACAAAATATGTTTAAAACATTCTGTAAAATTGATATTATGCTATTTTGTTTTTCAAATTAATTAATTTTGCTTGAGGATCAAACAAGATGACTTTACTTGAGAAGCAAAATTGTGTAATTTTACAGTTTTAAAAATAAGTTTCATTTTTCATTGTCTGTTTTTTTCTGCTTTGAAGCATTATTTATTTATTTATAATAAATGCATTTTGTTTAAGGATCAAACCAGATGAATGTCCACGAGAAGCAAAATTGCATAACATCAATTTTACAGATTGTTTTAAAATGAAGTTTAATCTTTCATTGGCAGATTTTTCTGGTTTTAAGCATTATTTATTTATTTAGCTTAAAGCAAGAAAAAGTGGTCAAGGTGGTGAGAAAAATAAATGCAACTCAAAATATATTCTCTGTATATATTGTTATCTTAAACTAAATATGTATTGCTTTAAGAAAGTTGTAATATTTTTACTGAAAAACAAGTCAAAAACCCATCTGCAGTGTATAAAACAAGATTTAAATGGGCGGTGAGATTAGAAACACACATTCTCTCTTTCGATTTGTGCAAAAAAATAAAAAAAAATACATTTGACAAAATTGTGACTCTGAAGTAAAAAAAAAAAAACCTGAGACAAACAATTTGTTGTACGCAGTGCACAACGTTAAAACCAGTCCTGGTCAGCGGTGAGTGTTTACTTGTACTTTCCCTTTAAAGCCCTTCGTCCCCATTTCCCATTGGCTCTTTCATTAGTCCCTCCCCTTTAATGACACTTGGCCTCTTCCTATTGGCCCGTTGCGGTGGGCAGCTCAGATATGACAGGGTAGTGAGCGTCTGGGGCTGGTTTCAGATGTTCTCGGCCTGAGGAACCTCTCGTATGCTCTCTCTGAGCTCGGGCCGGACACGCGGTCGCTGGCGTATGCTGCGTCCCGACGCGATGAGGTCGGCGTAGCCGCGTGAGTGCGAGAAGGCATAAGCGGAGCGACGGGAGCGTCCGCCGCGCTGGAACGTTGGCTTCCTCTTCTTCTTCTCCTCTTCTTCATCCTCCAGCTCGTACTTCTTCCTGTTCCTCTGGACCTGCAGGAAGAAGAACGTGAGGCTGTAGCGTCTCTGCATGTGTTGCATTGAACACTCTGTGTGACTGAAGGCTCTCACCTTGTCTCCGACCGAGGGACAGATGGTCTGATAGAGGAACTGGATGCAGATGACGGGAAGGAGACAGGTCCCCACCGTCAGGATGATGGTCAGCCACAGGTACGGCTGTCTCAGAGCGTTAGACGCCGCGCCTACGGGTCAAAACAACAACCATCACACACCAACTCACGGTACGGGCTCTGTTTGAGATTAAACCGTGAAAAGAACTGTGCCGTACATGTCAGCTTACAGACAAAATGTGAGATTTTAGTATTATTTATATACTATTATAGTATTTATAAATACTTTAAATTAGGTTTATTTTTTTATCATTTCTGTTTTCATTTAAATATTAGCACTTTTGTCATTTTTAGTAGTTTTTGTTTTTAAATATTACTGTTAGCATTTATTTTTGTATTTTCAGGTTTTCTTTTTAATTTTAGTTTCATTTTTAGCAATTTTATTTTGTGCATTTGACATTTGTAATTTTTTTATTTATACAAATAGGATTTATTTTACATTTCTTCAGGTTTACTTTGTAATTTTAGTTTAATTTTTAGCAATTTTGTTATGCACCTTTTTAAATATGACTTTTTAATACTTTTAAATATCACTAGCATTTTTTTTAATAAATTTTCAGGTTTTCATTTTCATTTTTGTTTAAGTTTTTAGAATTTTTATCATATCCTTTTGACATTTTTATTAGTGTTTTTTTTTATTTATTTTTTTTATAATACTAGGTTCATTTATTTTTAATTTCAGCTTTAGTTTAGTTTTTTATTTATGTATTTATTTTTTTATAGTTATTCATGTTAGTGCTTCAGCTTAGACTTAGTTGCCAAATTAACATTTCTAATTTTCATTTAGTTTAAGTTTTTCCATCTAATATTTAGATATTATTTCAGCTTTATTTAAATTTTTTTAAAAGTAATTTTAATAGCTTTAGTTAGTAAAAGAAGATTTAGTTTAGTAAAAGAAGCTTAGATTTCTTTTAAATATAGATAAAAAAACATAAAAAATTTAAATTTAAATAGTTGTGCAAAATTGTTAAATTAGTTTGAGTGCTATTTAAATTAATATAACAATAGAATAAATAAAATAATATATGATCATAAATCAGCCTTTTTGACCATTATTTTATGGCAAAAGGACCTGTGATTATTTAATTATATAGCTTTTGAATTAAATTTCTAAAAAGAACAAAAAAAAACATGCATATCATGCAATAATTATTTAATATTTAGTTAAGGATTATAGTTAAGAACCTTCAAAATTATATCAAATGCATATTCAAAAAAAATTTAAACAAACTTTTGAATGCAACAAGTATTTTTACGTTACTTATGCATTTTTGATCAATTCGTTTTGACTGTAATTTACATTAATAAATTAAAATATACAACAAAAATAATTACAAATTTTCTTCAATTCTGTGAAAAGCCTGCCTTCTCTTTATTTGAAGTCAATAGGACAAAGGGATTATTTAATTCTGCAGTGTTTGAATTATATTCCTATGAAAATGGGCTGCTTTTATTTTTCATTTTGAAGCATTTTGGAATTACGAGAGTTATGAAAACTATCAATAGATATGCAATAAAAGTTAGTAGAACTTTATCACCCGCCTGTGAAAGTGAAGGTGGTTGGGAAAATGACGTGGATTCCTGCGCTGTGGATGTCAAACATGACGCCAAAGTAAATGGCTATACTGCCGAGCACCGCGAAACAGTTCACGAACGTCCAGTAGGAGGTGTTTAACGAGATCTGGAGCGACGAGAAACAAGATCACATTAGATCAATGACAAGAGCCTCCTCTGTTGAGTACTGAATCAGTCACAGTCTAGAATGAAGTGAGATGCTGTCACATGATCGGCACCTGCAGGTTGACGGTGATGATGAGCGATGAGGCTGCGACCACAGCGAAGGACTGGTAATCAGACGGAGCCTCGCCGTCCTGTCCCATGGTCTGCAGGAACGCGCCGTACGGGATGAAGAAGATCATGAGGGACGTGAAGATGCCGTGGAACAAGCTGATGAAGAAGTTCTTGTAGTTGAACAGCGATCCTTGCTGCCCCGGGAGATACAGCTTCGGGAAGCGCAAACTCAGTTTGTCGTTCACATCCTACAGAGGCAGTTAAAGTTGTGATTTGATGGTGACTTTACAGTTTGCACAGATCACAGCTGGTAATGAAGCGATACCTGATCCAGAAGGCCGACGAGGAGAACAGGCAGACTGCTGTAGCAGACGTTGTACAGCGTGATGAACCAGTCTTCATATGCCGTCTACAAAACACACACAACATTCACTTCTTTAAAAACAAGAGTCACAGTAAATGCATGTGCTGTGAGTTTAATGTGCGCTTAGGAACACAAAGCACCTCCAGATATGCTATATTGTCACATTTTGCATAATTTCCATCTTTTTTTTGGGACAGATGATTACAGCATTTCACTATATTTATAATGAGAAGCATTTGTACACCTGTTGTCACAGAAACCTGTTTTTTTCCCCCAACAAAATAAAAGCTTGAGGGTTAAACTCTTGCAAGTGAAGACAGATATTGTAATTTTACTTCTGCTGTGAAAAAAATGTATATACTTATTATTAATTAATATTCATGTTTTATTTTACAGTAGGGTTGTATTACAATAGTAACACATTTCTGTCTTAGGAATAAATAAATATAATAATAATAATAATAATAATAATAAGTTATATATATTATTATTATTATTATTATTATTAAGAAATATATTTATTTTGCAATAAAACTGCACCATAAAACAAATATATAAAATATGTAAAATAAATACATTTATAATATGACGATGACAACAACAATTATTATTATTATTATTATTATTATTATTATT
>NW_015656161.1:185861-186997 GCF_001515625.1 Sinocyclocheilus rhinocerous
TAGAAGTGTTCTGTCACGCGAGAACAGCCTAATCAAAGGTAACTAAGCTCATCGTAGAACAAAATTACCATCCAATCACAATTCGTTATCAATTAACTTGCAGTAAGTGAAGGCGGGATAGATAGGGGTAGAATGACACAACAGAAACGCTCTCTCGGCCGCGCGCCCGCGCGATCCCAGTTCTGCGATCAGTTCTCCTTCACACACACACCTGTCAAAATGTCCATCATGTGAAGCATCTCACGTAAACACAGTCGGTTATGGCTTAAGTGAATGTAAACAGGTGGGTGAAAACCGGATGTGTGTCAGTATATTACATTCATTTGGCCTTAAAGGGACAGTAGCACTGCATTTCTGTCTCATTAAAGGCAGGGTATGTGATTTTTCAAAAACACTTTAGATGTCTTACGGTTTGTAACTTGCTTCTTTATTTTTTAAATAACTAATGTACGTGTGTGTGTGTTTATATATACATATAATTTAGATATCATGAAATAAAATTTCTCATAACATGGTCATATATCACCCCCCCCCGTCCTATATTGAACCATGAGAAATCTGGTCACCCTAGACAGATAATGTGAGCGTGGATCAGTGTTTGATGAACGCACCAGCCAGCCTCCAGTGATGACGAGCGCGTTCTTGCCAGGCTCTGTGAAAAACGGCTCCTTCAGCTTCTTATTGCGTCCTTGAGGGTCGTTGCGCCTTTGGGTCTGTCTGTTCCTCAGCTGAACACTGAGAGAGTAACAACAAGAGAGTCAGAAAGCAGACGCTCAATCTCAAGCCACTGACTCATTCACAGACGTCCGTCAGCTGACACGTACTTCACGTCCTCTCCGTAGTGGATCTTCATATCGTCTGTCAGCAGCTGGCAGGAGAAGCCGATGTTCTCAGCGGTCTCTGAGTATGAGACAAACCAAAACCCATTAGAAATCAAACCTATCTCGCTTAAAATAAAGCAATAAGCCCCAAGAAGCCGTGGTTTACAGTGAATTTACAACAGCTAAGGGGCGTTGTTAGGCACGATGCGAAGCGGAGTATGTAGTAAAGTTTCACAGAATAAAACAGAGCAAATAAAGTGTAATGATATTAATAAAAACAGTATTCTTCCACCAAACAATGTAGTTCCTCAGAAA
>NW_015656161.1:187143-218601 GCF_001515625.1 Sinocyclocheilus rhinocerous
TATATAAAACATACATGCAAAAAAAATGTATTAGCCCATTTAACAAATTTAATATGACTTTTTAATAAATATAGATGTTCGTAAGATATATAGCACATATCTAGTAGGATGAGTAATATAACAAAAGTGTAATACTAAATGTATAATATATTTTATATATTTCATACATAATATAATAGGTTAAGTTTATTAGCACATTCGATTTAATATTAAATTTTAATTAAAATGATATATTTTCTAATATTAACAAACTATACATAACATATCTCAAAGGCAAACCATTTGACATAAAAATATTTTTGTACAATTTAACAAAGTAGACATTCACAAAGTTGCTGAAATTGTATTAAACACTATCATTAATAAAAAATTACATTAATAATTTAAACACTATCAACCTGAAATTCACTTGAAAAGATTTTAACATTAAGCATATTATATTATTCTCACTTTTAAGTCACTTTGGATAAAAGGGTCTGCTAAAAAGTGTCTGTTCTCAGCCAACAGCAATTAGCCAAACACTGGCAGGTTAATGAGCCTGACTAATATATCAATCGATCACTAGTCACTTCCCTGAAATGAATACTGATTTTCCTTTCTTATTTCCCTACCAGAAGGTTTTTCTCGATCTCTTCGTACAGCACGTCCAGAGCCTCCTCACGGTTCCCCATCGAAACGCTGGCGGCCTGGTGTTTCTGAGACCAGGCGTCGTACTCCGCCTGACTGATGTCCTTATAGCACAGACACAGAGTTCGCAGCGTCTCGTTCGCAAAGATCTGAAAGAGAAATCCAACCGTTTAGCACACAATGCATGCTATTCTTCTGCTTTAAGCGAGAAACTAGAGGAAAAAACTTTTCATTCACCAGTCAATTTTGAGATTTTGGGCTATTTGGCTTTTCATAATGTGCTGTTTCAGAATAGTGGAAAGAAAACATTTAATTGTTTATCTTATTGCACTTTTAATCTGTAGATTTCAATTACAATACATCATTTTAATTGCTGAGTTTTTTCCTCAACTTCAGCAGCACGTACATACACCAAAATGTACATCTTTATTCCTATATGTATTCAGAAGGTTTTTACTGAGGGGTTTGTTCATATATAATTCAATATTATTATTGCACATTATACAATACATATATTTAAAGGCCGTTTTTGTTTGAAGGAGTTTTTTCTCAACTTCAGCAGCACATACATACACCAAAATTTACAGTTATATTTTTATCTATATTCTAAAAGTTTTTACTGAGGGGTTTGTTTATATATAATTTTCCTGATTTTATTCCTAAAAACATGGTGAAAATTTATTTTTTAACAGTATTTTCTGATTTATTGAGTAATAAAAAGAGATATCCAAAATCCCCTCTGCAAAAACCTTTGACTCTAATATGCCAGTAAAATGAAACCAGAATTATTAAGTTATCATTGGTGTCAATGCCATCAAATCTGACATGATGCATCAACTTCACAGTCTGTTCCTCACAAAAAGCAATCCTATGTCTACTGAGACTTTGAATCGGGATTATTTTAGTACCAATGAGATACTATTATAGTTTTTCTGTTTTCATTTTTTTTTTTTTTAGATTTTGTTGTGTGTTTTTGAGACTTTTATTCGTTTTTTGTAATTAGTCCATGTAGTTTTTATTCATTTTTATTTCAGTTTTAGTTTTACTTTTTAGTGCATCAAGATAAACTAAATGAAAATGAGAAATGTTGCCTTGCTAAATAAGCTTAAGTTGTTTTATATTTGATTTTATTTCAGATAACGTAAATTTTATTTCAAGTAGTGCTGTCAAACGATTAATATAGACTGTGTATATTTATTATGTTTATATAAATACACACACAAGCATGTATCAAGTTTTATTTTCCTGGTTTTATGGTTTTAGTTTTAGTTAGATATAATAACCCTGCTTCTGGAGTACTTTTATGCTATTTTATGGTGTTTTTTCTACTTTTTGGAGCTTGACACATTTAAAATATTTAAAATGTAATTTAAAAATTCTCCATTAAACATTCTCTAAAAATTCTTTGCATTCCATGGAAAAAAATAATGTGATGTCCCTTTAATTTGCAATGGCATGCTGAAGCTCATTAACATATGCAAATGAATTTGTTAATAGTGTTAGTACTCACATCCAGAGCTTCTTGCGTGGTTTCTTTATTCTTGCTATTGGCATCCAGTCGCTGGTAGATCACAGTGTCTGCGCCCTTACAGTACAGACGGATTCTACCATCTGGAAATCTCACTACACACAAACACACACAAGAGTGAGAAACAGGTGACGGCGACTGACAGACAGGAAGTGAAGAACAGAAGGAGCAGGACTCACGGATGATGGACATGCGCTTGCGGTCGCTGTTGAAGTCGAGCAGAGCGAGCACCTTGTAGGTCTCCTCATGGTCCAGCTCCATGATGGTGATGGTGTCCTGCGTTCGGGACAGGAACACAAACCCAAAGTTGCGTGCGGCCGTGACCAGAGCACCCTCGTCAGGAGACGCGGCCTGGTACACCAGCTCATCTGAACACAGAGAAAATATGCAGTACATAAATTAACTTTAAATAATATCTGCTGCATTTTTCTGTACTTTTGATTTATTTGATCAGATAGTACACAAAGTAGGATTAGGAAAGCTAAATAATTCTGAGATGAAAGCATACATGCTTGATTACTGTGTCAATGGTTTATTTTTGCATAATCTCAGCTAGGGCTGGGCGATATAGCTAAAAAATGTATCAACGATATAATGTTTCATACCGTTCGGTATCGATAATTATTGAAATTTTTTATAACCTTTTTTAAAACAAAAAGCAATAGAAAAAAAGAGTTTACATTTAACCACTGTATTGTTAAATTAACCCAATTTATTGAGACAAACAACAAATATTTTTGGTTTTAACAGTTAAACACACAATAGTCACTCATAGTACGTGCCTATATCGTGCGCTATATCGAACAATTTTTCTATCGTTATCGAAGAAGGTGTACCGTCGATAAATACCGATACCGTTTTATCACCCAGGCCTACTCAGCAGATAATGATATTTTTGTCTCCTCACTCTCTTTCTGCTCCACCATGACGGTGTGACACAAGGACAGGAGTTTGAAGAACTCCAGTACTTGCGGATCCTTCTTCGAACGGATACAGGAAACGAGGAAATGGTCTTCGAACTCGAACTTCTTGTCGGCATTCTCATTCCAACTGAAATCCACAGGCTGAGTAAAAATGGGAGAGAAAATGAAATGAATATCAGTGACCAATCAAACATTTTGACAAAAAAAAACGTTAAGTTAAAATGATAACTTAAAATGACATTAGCTAAAACTAAATGAAATCATGTCATATATTGAATATATAATAAATAAAATTAATAAACACACTCTCTATAAATTAAATTAATAATTAATCTAAAATTAATAAATAAATTAAACTATATAAATGTACACTCTATAAATAAATCAAATAAATACTTTATGAATGCACTCTCGATGAATAAAAGTAAATAAGTGTAATCTCTATAAATAAAAATAAAACAAATAAAATCCTATAAATCCACTCTCTATAAAAACAATTAAATAAATAAACATAAACAAACAAAACTGTAAATGCACTCTCAATAAATAAAAATCAATCATTCAATCAATCAATAGATAAAACTATATAAATATAATCTCTATAAATAAAAAGAATAAAATTAATCAATCAATCAATAAAACTATAAATACACTCTCAATAAATACAAATAATAATCAATCAATCAATCAATCAATAAAATGATAAACACTCTCAGCAAAAACTGTTTATGTACTCTGTGAATAAAAAAAAAAAAATCAATTAGTCTATCAATAAAACTACATAAATGTACTCTTTAGAAATAAAAAATAACTTGTATTTAAAATATAAAATAATATGCATTGCATGTATTAAAAATGACATAGTAAATAAATAAACTATTTTTTAATAAAAAAAATAAATAAGTAAATAAATAAAATAAATAAGTAAATAAATAAAACTCCATAAACGCATTCTGCATACGTACCTTTCCACGGTCCAAGGCCACACCGTCTGCACTGGTGGGATCACCTATAGATCAACACAGAGCACTGTCAATAATCACGCTAATTTAGTTCACGTAATTATTAAAGCAATAACACTTTAAAATAATAGCACTTTAAACAGCGCTAGATAACGCACTGAAGCACACTTCTGAGTGCAGACAGCATGGAATGAGACTTCTCAAGATACCTTTTAACTTAACAAGCCGTCTCAAATACGAGTCACTCATTTAATACTCACTGTTAGAGGTTTATAAGCATGAGCAACTGTAATAGCCTCTAATAATGTAATGTAATTAAGGAAAAGGAGTGCTATTGAAGCGTAAAACAGATGATATCAAGTTATTTCATGGCAAGGTCGAAGGTGTCAGCGTGTTTTAATCTCATCCAGGTCAGAAACCTGACCTGTGTGAAACTAAAGCCTCAAATCTCTCCCACATTCACACACTGAGGCACCCCACAGTCACACACACACATCTCTGGAGTCACAAATACAAACGTGAGGGCTGTGAGCTGGGCCATATAAACCATATAAACCAAGGATTATATCCGATCAGACATGACACGCCTTTGACACTCATCCAAATACATTCAACACTTGCATCAGCTCTTTTCATACTTGATTTAAATGCATCTAATGCTTTAAAAGATAAAACCTCAATAACAAGTGGTTAAATTTCACTCAACTTGACTGCATGTTTTAACCCTGTAAAGCCTGACATGTCAAATAGTAGTTAGAAAAACATAATTTTTTTAAATGGAACAGTTTATTGAAGTTATACTTATATTTGATAATCAGGCTTTTATGGCTCATATAGTATGATAAAGTGAGAATATTTACATTTACATTTAATCATTTAGCAGACGCTTTTATCCGAAGCGACTTACAAATGAGGACAACTGAAGCAATCAAAATCAACAAAAGAGCAATGATATACAAGTGCTATAACAAGTCTCAGTTAGCTTAACACAGTACACGTAGCAAGGTTTTTTTTTAAATTATATAATAAATAAAAAGAAAACAGATAGAATAGAAAAAGAATAGAGCAAGCTAGTGTTAGAGGAGAAATGGCTTAAAGGAGATGAGATGGAATAGGATCAAGCGGACAAGTAGTAGGATGATTAGAAAGGATGAGTTTGGAGGGACTCTTGAAGACTTTTGAAGGACTTCTGCCTCAGAGAGTGAAGAGAAGGATGTGAACTGGTAAGATGTGCTTGACAGATTGTGGTGTGGAAAATTGTGGACTGATGGTTTAGAAATGGAGAATTTAGAATATGGAGGAAAAAACACGTTAATTTTATTCTGAGGCACAAACTGAGCAAAAATATGCAATTTGGTGCAGATGATGATTTTTATATAGACAAAAAGATGTTTCTAACAGTATAGCAGATACTTACATAAAATTATATAAATATCAGTTGTCACTCTATATCTCCAATAATATGTCTTAGTAAGATGGGATTTAAATTATCAAAACATATAATGCAATGCAATCCAATGATGATTGAGAGATAAGAACAAATAAACGTTCCTCAAAAGCTTGGTGATCATATTCACTTTTTTCTAAAAAATGACATCTGGATAATCAAGTAAACCTAAGTTGCTTCAGCCCAGTGTTCATTTTGAAATATTACTAACAATATCAAAGCTATTCTTACATTTACTTTATAAAAAACAGATTTCACTGTAAAAAGACACATGAATCATGAGCTGAAGGTGAATATTTGTATAATTACACTAAAATGACTTTTACTTGATAAAAAAAGAAGCAATCAGACGAGAGAATTCATTATTATAGTTTTTATAAAGATTTAAAATTAATTTGTATTTTTATATTTTACATATGCATTTTAATTTTAATGTTTTAGTTATTTTGTTTAAATTTTATTCGTTTTTTTTAAATGTCTATATAGATTTTATTTATTTTTATTTCAGTTTTAGTTATTTCAGTACATTAAGTTAATCTAAATTAAATAATTAAATAATCTAATAATCTAATTCTAAAAAATGAGAAATATTGCCTTGGCAACTAGCTTCTTATATATATTATTTTATTTCCATTCATTTTACCATTTAATTTAATCAACTAAAAATTTTTTTTAATGGTTTTTTAGTTTTAGCTATAATAACACTATTGTGTACAACAAGTTTTGATTATGCTGATTATTTAGAAACTGGTGTACCAAATAAGATTTTGATAAGAAATTATAGCTTTCTTAGAATGTTCCTCTAAAAGCAAGGTTGGTGGTTTGTCTCACCGTAAGTGCGTCCTCTAATGGTGCACTTCTTGAAGGCCATGATGTTCTGCGTGAGCGTGCCGGTTTTATCAGAGAAGATGTACTCGATCTGGCCCAGCTGCTCGTTCAGCGTGGTGGTTCTGGCTTTGGCCGGCGTGTCTTTGTCAGCGTAGTACATCTGCAGATCCCAGTTAATGAATTTACTCTGACCCAGGCGGATCACCTCCACGCTGAGAGAACAGAAACCAGTGAGTTATCTGAAGAACAATGCCATCTGTGTGCTCAGAGAGCGGAGGAGAGCCTGCTGTCGTACCTCACATAGAGAGAAATGGGCACCATGGTGTTGAGGATGATGATGTAGCCCCAGAAACTGAGGAAGCCTCGGTAAGATGAAGAGTAGTTGAGGCCGTCGTACAGATACCAGGCCTTAGAGCCGATGCTCTCGTACCAGTACGTGTGTCCGATGGCCAGACCAGCGCACAACAAAACCAACAACACAAAGATCTACAGGGAGAACCAGAGAGAGATGAGAATATATTAGGGTGCAAGATGAGAAAGGATTTATTGCATTGTATTATTAGGCTATTAATGCATTACCTATAAATAAAAACAAATATATAAAACTTGCACAATAAATATGATAAATAAATTAAATTCTACAAATGGTCTATATAAAGAAAAAGAAAATATTCTATACCATGTACTATATAAATAAATAAAACTCGAATGCACTCTCTGTAAATAAGATTAATAAATAAAAACACAAACTCTATAAATATTTTTATGTACTCTATAAATAAATAAAAATATATAAATAAACAAACTCTATAAATGCACGCTCTATGAATAAAAAAGAATAAATAAATCCGAATGAACTTTGTATAAATAAAAACATGAATAAAAGTAAAAATACAAATACAAAATAAATCATGATAATTATATAAATGCACTCTCTATAAATAAATACAACTAAAAATAAAAAAGCATACTGAATAAAATAAACAAAATTCTATAAATGCACTCACTGTAAATAAGATTAATAAATAAAACTATTAATTCACTCTATAAATAAAAATACTGAATATAATAAAGAAAAATGCACTCTCTATAAACAAAAATAATAGATAAACTATGCACTTATAAATAAAAGTGAAAATATAAACAAATAATGATTAAAAAAAATGGATAAACAATATAAAATGTACTCTATAAATAAATACAACTAAAAATTGCACTCTCTGTAAATAAGACTAATAAACTATAAATTCACTCTATAAATAAAAATACTGAATAAAATACAATTCTAATGCGCTCTCTATAAACAAAATAATAGATAAATAAAATAATGAATGCACTATAAATAAAAATAAATACATTGTATACGTGCATTGACTGCATTCTCTGTAAATAAATGAATTAAACTTCTATAAATCACTTTGTATAACTAAATATAAACTCAACTGCACTCTCTGTAAATATACACCTCTATAAATAAAGTAATAAAACAAACCTCTATAAATACACAATGTATAATTCTACAAATGGTCTATATAAAGAAAAAGAAAAAAATTCTATACCATGTACTCTATAAATAAATAAATAAACAAACTAGAATGCACTCTCTGTAAATAAGATTAATAAATAAAAACCCAAACTCTATAAATAAATACAAATATATAAATAAACAAACTCTATAAATGCACTCTCTATGAATAAAAAAGAATAAATAAATCCGAATTCACTTTTTTGTATAAATAAAAACACGAATAAAAGTTAAAATACAAATGCAAAATAAATAATGATAACTATATAAATGCACTCTCTATAAATATATACAACTAAAAATAAAAAACATACTGAATAAAATAAACAAAATTCTATAAATGCACTCTCTATAAACAAAATAATAGACAAATAAAATTATGAAAGCACTATAAATAAAAATAAATACATTATATGAGTGCATTCTCTGTAAATAAATGAAATAAACTTCTATAAATCACTTTGTATAACTAAATATAAACTCAACCGCACTCTCTGTAAATATACACCTCTATAAATAAAGTAATAAAACAAACCTCTATAAATACACAATGTATAAATAGCATACATTGTGTATACATAGCAATATAAATAAAAATAATAAATAATATAAATAAATAAAATTCTGTAAATATAAATAAAAATGTCAAATAAAATCTCGAAATGACTTGTGGGTGTCAGTGAACTGTGTTTAACTGACCGTGTAGACCATGTAGTTCATGAGTTTGTCTATCAGGGTGCGTTTGAACCTGGTCTTCCCTCCGTTCCTCATGATTTTAGTGTCATTTCCTGTAGAATGCAACATCACAGCTGCTGTCACAAACACAAACACACGCCGAACCGTGACCGTGAGAGTGTGTCGGCCGGCGAAGTGAACTGACCTGCGAATATGACCAGGCCGTGGCACTCGTCCGTGTTGCGAATCTTGCATCCTCTGAGCAGCATGTTGTCCAGGTCGAGCGGGTAACTCTGAGCGTCCCAGATCATCGTTCCCACAAACTTATCCAGACGGTTGTTGGGCTCCTCACACATGATCAACGCTGAGAAAGACACAAAACGAGAAACTGCACTGCAAATTCTCTGGATGGTTACATGGAAGCATTAACAACATTGCCAGTTGCTTGGTTTCGAAATTGCACTGGTTTCAAATCTTGAGCACTCATTTTGCAGCATTTTGTTTTTAGTGAGGACAGAAAAATTATGCTGGATGCTGGATATTCATGAGCCGCACCTGGTTAGTAGGGCTGGGTAAAAAATATCGATATCTCGATTTTAATCGATTCTCATTATTATGTAACGATATAGATTCTTAAATCCCAAGAATCGATTAGTCTAGCCTGTTTTCAGTTAATGGACGGAACGTTGAAACGCACCTCCCATCCAATAAATTGCAATAAGCATTGTGCTTTGGTACTTTTAATATAAAAACACATATTCGGTGACCATAAACTCATTAATCAAATAGAAAAATAAACTGTAGAGAGGGGCATTTTGTTAAATATATGCACCATATAACATTTTCATTATAATTTTTACAGTTCTTCAATGTTTATTTTATGTTTGAATAAATCCATTAAGTTTTCATGACAGCCACCATTTAAATGTTTATATCCCATTTAAAAAAAACTAACTGAAGTAGAAATATTACGTAATTGTAACATTATTATTTTAAAAACTGTAATTTTAGCAGTTGTATAGCCAACAAATCAGTCAATTTTAACCTTCAATATTATAGTAATGTAGTACCAACTGACTCTCATGTATATTTTATAGCATTAGTTGAGAGATTTTTTTTTTCCTTGAGAAAATTTGGCATGTAGCCTACTGATATATATCCAAAATAATCGCTATTGAATAGAATCGGTAATCGAATCGCAAGCTTGTGAATGAGAATCAAATCGAATCGTGAAATTTATGTCAAAACCCAGCCCTACTGGTTAGCACATGGTTTAAGGCCAACACGTGTTTATGCATGGAAAATCACAATCAAGCAACTACTCGCACACAAATGATCTGTGTCCAAGTCTGTCAACTCTCCTATAATAGGTGTAACACTCACCATTAAACCGGGCCAACTGATTCTCCTCCTGAAGACGCTCGTCAGTCACCTTGAGACCCATCTTAAACTTCAGATTCGTCTCTCTGGACAATGAGAAACTACATTAATAAAAGTCATTTGACAACAAGAAGCACTAAAACCAACTCCAATCCTCTTTCACGAAACGATGAAAAATATACATTTAATTTCAATATTATATTTTATTTTATTTATTGTTTTTTTTTTATATATTAATTTTTACATTTTTTATTTTATATTCAGTATTTATTTTAATTTTTATATACATTTTATTTCAACTTCAAGTTGCTTGCAGAGAATATTTCACCAATATTATACTATTTTTAACATTAAAATGAGAAAGCTTTTATAAAATATTAAAAGTGAAATATTCTATCAATTAAATATTTAATATTTAAAATTTTATATATTTACGAAACAATGGAAAAGTACACAGACAGGCAAACGCAGCAACTGAATTACGATTCTACTGTATGTAAAAAACTAAATTAAGCAAGAGTATTTAAACAAATTAAATGTAAAAATACTTTAAAATGTAAAACAGAGGAAAAGCAAGCATAAACATGACAGCAAATGAACATTTAAGGTGTGTGTAATGAATTAGGATCCACAAACACAGTGAAATTCATAAATTTAAGGTTTCTCGCTGTAGATTTTTCACTAATATTATAATATTTTAAGCATTCAAAGATTTTAATGAAAATAAAAATGTTATAAAATATAAAAAATATCAAATGAAGTATTTTAATATTTATGAAACAATTTAAACAGACAGACGAACTCAGGAACTGAATTATGATTCTATTGTATGTGAAAGACAAAATGTGTTGTGTTTTTGTTGTGTTTGGACTAAACAAATGGACTAAAAATGTAAAAAATGGAGAAAAAGCAAGCATAAACATGACATGACAGCAAATTAATATTCAAGTGTGTGTAATGACAATCAAATGTTTCATAATTAGGATCTATAAACCTTCAAATATAGACTAATGTGAAATACTTCAGGTTTCTCATTTTAAAACAAGGCTTGCATTTTAAAAACTTATAAAATATTTTAAATATTACATTTTTAATGATATCAATTACATTTTTTATATAAATGAAGCCATTCAAAAGTTCACAGACAAACAAAGCCAGGACCTGAATTATGATTCTTTTGTACGTAAAGAAAGCAAAATAAAGCGATTGTGTTTGGACTGAAGTGTACGAGACAAAGAACAAATCCATTACACAACTCCCATTATGAATCATGTCCGAGCACTTTAATGACCGTTCATAATGCTGACATGAAGTCATCAAATTACACAAAAACTGATTCATGCAAGCAGAATTGGTTTTATGGTTGTGGCTAGAACAAGTCGATTATGACTACTGTAAAAAATCATCACAGAAATAGGCATCATGTGTTAAAAGTGTGGAAATATGCAAGAGTGTGATTCAGAGGCTTAATAAACTGATGCGTGGCTTGCTGTGTGTTTAATGTGTCTCTTACCCGTCGAGCTCCGCCGTCTCTACATAACACAGACTGTTGGGATTTGAACTGGACAACAACAGAATATCGGCCTACGTGAGGTCAAAACACAGGTGAAAATGAGAAACCAACTAAAGCATGACACCTAACAGATGAATGAAGTGACTGGAGGGATGAAGAAACACATACATTAACAAACTAAATGCAGGATGGAGCATAAACATGACATGAAACCAAATGAATATTCAAGGTAATGTAATAACAATAGAATTATTAACGATTAGGATACATACAATTAGGGAAAAGCCCAGAAACAAGCATAAAACAATCAGGCCCTCCTTAAAATAGACAATAATGAGATATACTTCAGGTTTCTTAAAGTGGATATTTCACTAATATTATAAACATTAAAATATTGAAATAAAAATGTAAAATAGTTTATAAAATATTTCAAAATATATATACGTTATATCAGTTAAATATTTTAATTTGCATTATTTTATTTTATGTATATCTCATTAAATATATATTTGTATTTAAAATGGCATACAGCAAACCTACACGTCTCTTAGAAAAAAATTTTTAATTTAACAGATCAGTTTATTTATTTTAATGTATAATTTTATTTTTTTATTTTTTTTATTTACATTTGTATAATGTATAAATGCTCTACAACAGATGAAGACCACACTCAAATGGCACATGGATCAAACATTAAAAATAAAATAAAATAAAATAAAATAAAATAAAATAAAAAATCTCAACAGGAAGGCAAATAGATTTAAACATAACTCACCGGGATAAAATCGTTTTTCTTTAGTCTGACCACGTCACCAACTTGTAGGTTCATCCATCTGGTTTTTTCAAACCTGAAAAATGAGAATTCAGCCTTACGTTTACATAATATTTTTTCACTGACAAACATGAGCACTAATCTCATGCACTTCAGTATTAAAGCAGATTAAAGTTCGGTCTTCACCTGCCATTGAGCAGCACGTCACACCTTCTGTTGTTGATTTCTTTGTCCATCCTGTGTCGTGCCTTTCAACGAGACACATATCAGATGACAGAAACCATTAGCAGATCCTGACAATCAATGGCTGCCTTTCAAAAAAACCATTCCACCAGAAAGCACAGGCAGGGACTCACCAGGTCATCCACCAGGTCTTTAATGGCAGTGATGCCCAACACCAGCACTAACGGCACCAGGGTGGTGTACCACGGCAGCGTGGAGATTTGAGGAATGATCTGACACATTCAAACACATGGATTCATATTCATATAACAACACCAAATCCAAAAGCACCAAAGTGCTGTTAAACGATTAATTGCGATTAATCGCATACAAAATAACAGTTTTTGTTTGCATGATATACGTGTGTGTACTGTGTATATTTATTATGTATATATAAAGACACACACATACAGTATATATTTTGAAAATATTATTTATATTATAAATAAATATATTTAATATATAAACATAAAAATTTTTTCGGAAATATATACATGCACATGTGTGTATTTATATATACATAATAAATATACACAGTACACACATTTAATTTAATTGTATTTATTTATATAAATAAAACTAAATATATGTAGTTTTATATAAATCTACTTTATATTTCATATATTTTGAATGACCTGACATATGAAAACAGATTGAAGTTCATATCATATGTTCATATTATTCGTAAAATGACAACATGAAACTGAAATCAACCGTTTTTCTAAAAAACGATTTAATAATTCATTCTATAATATTTTTTATATATTTTCCATACTTATATCAACGTATATATGCTGAGCAACAGATGTAAATAATTTAAAAAAATAATAAATTTGTAATAAATAATTATAATAAATCATAAATTTTTCATAAATAAATAATAAATATCTTATTTATCAGTGCAACACAAATGATTTCATGATGTCTCTGTAACGGTTTATTTTTTAAATAAGTGTAACGCACAGTTAGGTCACTATCACAAAAGAAATCTCAATATGGTGATACGAGCCCTGATCGTCACTCCCGGATAATCGAAAATGGGCAAAGAGGCGGGAGCTGGTTGCTGAAACCACGCCCACCTAGCTCGACGGTGGTGACAGCAGCGGCAATCCACCTGTCACTCAAGTGGCCACGCCCCTAATTATGCAGAACTTTAAGGCTTAATATAATTTAAACGGATGAGTTATAAATAAATTCACCACCCTCACAGTTGTCATGAAGGGCAAAATTAGCTATATAGACCAAAACCACTTTTTGAACCAGAATGTAAACATGTTTTTTTCTGCTGTAAAGTTGGGCATTTTAACATGGGGAGTCTATGGGACTGACTCCCTTTTGCAGCCAGCCTCTAGCGGCCAGTTGACGAATTACAGTTTAAGTCACTTCCGTGTTGGCTTCACGAGAGAGAGCGGGAGGTTGCCGCTTGGTTTCTACCTGCAGGATCAGCAGACACAGGAAGTAGAGGTTGGCCACTCTCTTAAACTGCTCGTACAGGTTCAGCGGCAGGAAGGTGAAGACGTTGTATTTGTAGGTCTTGATTGCATTGCCCTTAAAATGAAAAGAAATTCAAGTTATCAAACTGGTGTAAAAACATTAAGTTTTTGCAACTTCAATTTTATTTTTGCAAGTTCTCATCCCAAAAGGACTGAATTGTGAATTATCACAATTAAGATATGCTTTACATAAAACATTACGTGCTGAATGTGAAATAATACATCAATATTTCACAGAGAAATTCAAGGCTTTGTAAAGGAAAATGGCTTCTCATGTAACCCAAGGCTCTTCAGTAAGTTTAAAGCTTGTTAGTTGTGAAATAATGCCGACTAGTTTCTCAGGAGCTTTCTGAATTATGAGGCTGGAATAGCAGATAAATACATTTGAAACTTTAAGAATTTTTATCAAAAATCAAAAGTCTAAATAAAAACTTGTCTTCAGATCTGGGTTAAGGATTTCATGGAAGTATAGAATAGAATAGAATAGAATAGAAAACAATTGCGACAATCGCACAATGCTGACTTTTCTTCAAAATTATGAGTTTATATCACATACTCAGATTTTTTTTTTTTTTTTTTTTACATCTTACAATTTTGACGTTTGTCAAGTTTATTTCTTGCAATTTTGTAATGTTTCACTGAATTCTGCGATTCTGAGGACTGAAGTTCACATCATATGTTCATACAGTTCATAAAATGAGAACATGAAATTTTCTTAAAAATATTTAGTAATTAATTTTATATTTTAATAGACTTGTTAAAAAATATTTTTAAATATAGAATTAATTATTATAATATCATATTTATTTATATCAATAAATGTTAATGCAATTTTAAATTTTTTATTGGACTCGACATGCCACAATTCTGTGTTTAAATTTTTTTTTCACTGCCATGGATTAAAAAATTATAATCATAAAGTGAATTGTGACTTTTTATCTTGGAATACTGACTTCTTTTCTCAGAATTGCGAGACACAAACTCAGAACTTCAAAAAAAAAAAAAAAAAAGCCTAAATTGTGACATCAAAAGTCGAAATTACTTTTATTTTTTTTTTATCCCGTGGCAGAAACAGTCTTCCATACAGGTTCAATTCCACTGTTACATATTAATGAGTCTGATTCAATGTGTTTCTGCAATTCATTTGCCTGTTTTTCTATTTTAGATCCTATTTTTCGGTTTCTCTATTTCAGTTCCATTCACTCTCTCTTTCTCGTTCAAAATTTTAGTTACCAAACCCAACTGATTTCCATAAATGTAAATCACAACACATCTATATCAGCTCTCGTAGGGTAACATTTCAACCTCAAGACAAATCCAGTCATCGCTGCTTATATCTCACGCAGAACACATGATACACGGCAAACCTTGAGACATTTGACCCTGAAGGACTCGTTTATCCAGTCTTAGATAATTGTCATACCAAAGATCTTAAACTCCACCATTCTGAACAGAGCTGTTGCGTGTTTAACATGTAAATGATGTAAGAAAATGACCATAAAACTCTTAGTTTAGACCATAATAGAGGCCAAGCCCCAAGGTGTTAAGAGTTATTTAACACAACAAAACAGATAAGAGATGAATTGCAAACAAAATGCATGACGTGTTACTTAATTTTATGGTGTTTCCAAAGATATAAATGTCTCAGACTGAAGTGTGATACTAAGATTGACTTGCAATGTTTGTTAAGTCACTATGAGTAGAACTATGAACCATGAGTGCAATCAATACGCAGAAATGTCACCTTTGAAGCTAAACTGTGTGACGTTGTTGTTTTTCAGGTGAATTCAAAGGTGATTCGTGATTTATTTGACTACAAATTAAACATTTAACAGAGAAAAACAGATACAGTAACATTTCAGAGTCCCTTCTCAGAAAAATAAAAGTGTATATGTTAATCTGAACACGGGTTTGACCAATTCGTACAATGATTGTAAAGCTTGTATGAGAGGAAACATATATCAAGATAATGATTATGGTATAGTAAAATTATAGTTTCACTTTCATGGTCCTTTAGTTTAAGATGAAAACACCTTGCCGCTTCAAACACTCACTGTTTGTGGCGTAAACAGTGGGAAAATCCAGCATGCAAGCGTTTAGTGTTAGTAAGCAGTGGGAATTATCCGAGGATGCTCGCAGTATTTACCAGGACAATCTCTAGAGTTGAGCGTCTTAAAGACACAATCATAGACTTTTGCTTATAAGCTCACTTTAAGCACCACATCACATCACCCCAAAATAAAAGCATAAAATAAAATTCTTTACCATATATAACACCAGTCAAAAGTCTGGAATAATTACGATTTTTTTTATGTTTTTGAAAGAAGTCTCTTCTGCTCACCAAAGCTGCATTTATTTGATCAAAAATGCAGTAAAAATTGTGAAATATTATTACAATTTCAAACATCTGTTTTCTATGTGAATATATTATCAAATGTAATTTATTCCTGTGATCAAAGCTGAGTTTTCAGCATCATTACTCCAGTCTTCAGCGTCACATGATCCTTCACAAATCATTCTAATATGCTAATTTGCTGCTTAATTATTATTGGTTCTCATTTATTAATGATTATTCTTATGATTATTATTTTTTATATTATTATTATTTGTTTTTGGTTGAAACTGTGATACTTTTTTCAGGATTATTTGATGAATATAAACTTTTGATCAATTTAACACATCCTTGTTGAATAAAAGTACACATTTTTATATTTTAAAAAAATCACCTACTCTTACTCTTCAAAAAATATGAAGCAGCACAAATGTTTCTTGAGCAGCAAATCAGCATATTAGAATGATTTCTGAAGGATCATGTGACACTGAAGACTGGAGTAATGATGCTGATGATTACATTTTACAATATATACACATAGAAAACAGTTATTTTACATTGTAATAATATTTCACAATTTTTTATGTATTTTCATCAAATAAATGCAGCAAAAGACACTTCTTTTAGAAGCATTCAAAAAATCTTAATTATTCCAAACCGGTAGTGTGCAAACAGATATTTCAGGTTTTTACTAAAAATAGCAATGGATTCACTTACAGAATATTTGCTTTTCTTAATGCACAGAAAGACCTTCTTCTTGAACTGGGGCTGATTGCAATATTCCCTGTCATTGGCTCGGATGCTCCAGCCGGGCTCTGAGAGGAGAATCACAATCAGGACATAGAACAAGTACTGACGGGACACTTTCACACCAGATCCGTCCTCAAGCTCACCGGCGGCAGGTGCGGGTATGGTTTCCGGTTCTGGGAGCTGGTCTTCTCTGCGATCCAGATCATCTTCCGACTGTAACTCGTCGTCTGTCTCGTCGTCACTGTAGGGCACCACCTCGTCATCTGGCTCCTCCAGAGAACCCTGGGAAGCGGCCCGTACTCCAGTCTTCAGCGTCACATGATCCTTCACAAATCATTCTAATATGCTAATTTGCTGCTTAATTATTATTGGTTCTCATTTATTAATGATTATTCTTATGATTATTATTTTTTATATTATTATTATTTGTTTTTGGTTGAAACTGTGATACTTTTTTCAGGATTATTTGATGAATATAAACTTTTGATCAATTTAACACATCCTTGTTGAATAAAAGTACACATTTTTATATTTTAAAAAAATCACCTACTCTTACTCTTCAAAAAATATGAAGCAGCACAAATGTTTCTTGAGCAGCAAATCAGCATATTAGAATGATTTCTGAAGGATCATGTGACACTGAAGACTGGAGTAATGATGCTGATGATTACATTTTACAATATATACACATAGAAAACAGTTATTTTACATTGTAATAATATTTCACAATTTTTTATGTATTTTCATCAAATAAATGCAGCAAAAGACACTTCTTTTAGAAGCATTCAAAAAATCTTAATTATTCCAAACCGGTAGTGTGCAAACAGATATTTCAGGTTTTTACTAAAAATAGCAATGGATTCACTTACAGAATATTTGCTTTTCTTGATGCACAGAAAGACCTTCTTCTTGAACTGGGGCTGATTGCAATATTCCCTGTCATTGGCTCGGATGCTCCAGCCGGGCTCTGAGAGGAGAATCACAATCAGGACATAGAACAAGTACTGACGGGACACTTTCACACCAGATCCGTCCTCAAGCTCACCGGCGGCAGGTGCGGGTATGGTTTCCGGTTCTGGGAGCTGGTCTTCTCTGCGATCCAGATCATCTTCCGACTGTAACTCGTCGTCTGTCTCGTCGTCACTGTAGGGCACCACCTCGTCATCTGGCTCCTCCAGAGAACCCTGGGAAGCGGCCCGCACTCGAGCACTCATCCTGAGAGACCCTCTGCTCCCAGAAAAGACACACAATTATTACATTAAGGCTTTTAAACAGCACAGAGAGACAGTAATCGACAGATTTGCGTGTCGTGCAGCAACATGTCAAAACACTGATTTGGCTGGCTAACACCATGCAGAAAAACACACATTTTCCACTACACACACTAAACATACAACACTCTTACAAAACGCTGGTAACCAGCGGCACTGGATCATTACATTACTGATGTACAATATTATTTAGTACATTAAGTACATTACAAATTTAAGACAAAAATTCTATGTTATTATAACTAAAACCATAAAAAGCTGTTATTTGAAATCAAATATTTAAAAACATAAATTAACTTTTGTATTTATTTTAGCTAGCTGCCAAGGCAACATTTTTCATTTTCATAAATAATTAGTAACTGAAGTGCTAAAATAACTAAAACTACTACTACTTGATGTAATAAAACTAAATCTAATAAAAAGCCATAAAAATGACAGAAAACACAACAAAATTATAATACTAAAAATATTTTATATATATATAAATACTTGACAAAAAATTAAGGTAAAATATATTTGTGTTATTTTACATGCATATATATAAAATTTTTCATACTGTATGTTTTCATACTGTATGTATTTCTCAATTCTGCAGAAAGTCCATTGTTCATGATGACAATGAAAGGTATGAAATGAATTACGCAAAAACTGAATACAAAAAAACTAGTCAAACTTTGACACAGGGACGCTTTACAGGACAGAACGTGCCGCTGGTGAAAAGATATTCTGATGATATCAGCACTTTTCATCTGCTTCGATATAAAAAGCTTCCTGTCAAACGAACGTGGCTGACGTTCATCAGACTCCACCCCGACACTCAGCTGTGGCCTCACAGGTAAGTTAACGCCACATAATCTCCAGCATCACACAACACCAGCACTCAGAAAACACAGCAAACCACAGCTGCACATGCATCCATACGACTAGAGACAGTAAAACACACAGTGTCACTTCAGCTTGTTTAGTTCTGATAGGATCTAGGTCGGATGATGACATTTTCATAAGTAATATACACAAACAAACAAACAAACAAACAAACATATACAAACATATACATATATATATATATATATATATATATATATATATTTGTATCAGTGATACTCTCCTTCAGTCATAAAAAATGATGACACTAAACAAATATTAAAAATATACTGTCTTTATGTTGTTTCTACATTAAAGGTGGGGTAAGCGATTTTTCAAAAACGCTTTAGAAAACTGATTCGGGCCGAATAGCAAAACAAACTTGTAGCCAATCAGCAGTAAGGGGCGTGTCTACTCATGATGTGAAGGAGAGAGCGTTCAGTACGATCCGAGCGACAGAAAGATAGAGATGGCCGATAAAAAACAAAAGAGCAAAACGTCTGCGGAACAAAAGAAGGCTTAAGGCAAGAAGTAGGACCGGTGTAAATATCGGATCAGCTTTCCAGACCTGGAGAGAACTCAAGGAGCGGAAGGCCTGCGATCGGACGCCAAGGTTGCTTTTTCTCGATAGGTGAGTAACACCGTGTCTGCGCCGCAACAGCTAAAGTCTGTCAAGTACACTGGACGCGACAAAGCGACCGTTGAAAATAAATTGTGTCAATACGTCATGAATAGAACGCAGCAGCAGTTTTCTGTCGGGGATTTGTCGTGTCGTGCCGCACCGCATCCAGAGTAGACCATAGATATGTGTATATATCTATGGTGTAGACAGCATCACTGATTATGAGTTCAATAGTATTTTGTCACGCCACACCACTCACGTCCGGTGTAGACACGGTGTAACATTGGTTTTGCTTTGTTTCACAGAACTAATCGAGATCAGAATAATATAATTGACCTTATTAATAAATACAATTATTTTAATTTTAAAAAGTCATGGCTCTATAATGCGTTTGAGTAGAGACATTTGTCCAGTTTTTTTTTAAGTTATAAAATAAAAATATATTTTTTTTAAATATTGACAAGTAAAAAGTTAACTAATTGAAATATTTAATATTTTACATGAAAAAAAACATCACTGTAAAAATGATTTCTCTTAAGTTTACTTAAGTTTACAAGTAAATAAAACAAATATTCTTGGAATACACATAAAAAAAATAGCATTTCAGTTTTTATATTTAAAAATTTTATTTAATAATTCTCATGAAAAATCTGCATCACTAAATGCTGCACTGTAAAATAAAAAGAAAAAAAGAAAAGAAATTTTAAGTTTTCAAGTAAATAAAATAAATGGTTAATTCAATGTGTTACTTGCCGCATCTTTGTGTGAAAATTTCTGAGCAAAAATGGTTTCAAAGTAAATTCTACAGCATTTGTTTTGCTACTGCAATCCATTTATATTTAGGCATCCAAAGTCACAGACACTGCATATATTCAAGAAATATTAAACATATTTGACCATATGTTGTATCATACAACATATCATACATAATATTTCTTTGTATGAGAATCAAACTCATGACCCATGATGCCTTTCTCTACTGTTTGAGCAACAGGAATGCCTATAAATATACAATATAAAACAAAGAAGGACTTCTTCAAAGTCAACAGGGTTCACAACCTGTTTTACATCCGTAATGTGATGCATTTCTGAGTGAAACATCATCCTGGAAAAATAACCAAAAAAAAAACCTTTTCAAATTTTCACCGGTAATCAATTAGATGGTAACAACTGTCTTGATATGACTTTGATTGGAGGATTGGGGGGGGGATGAGGATTTGTCTGTTTTAGAGGCAGCAAAAGTCACTACATTTTGATAAAAAATTATTAAGTCAAACATAGGTTTCATTGGAATAACACGCACTGCTGAATAATTCATAAAGCATGGTTTAAGAAAGTAAACAGTCTATAGTAAACAGCCAGAAGGTCAATTTTGATTTCATGTTGACTTTAATGATGGATAAGTTTCTCAGACGCAAATCCCGCCACAATGACAGAATGATCCTCCTCTGGTCTTATGGAAACCTGAGGTGTTCGTGATCCGGCTGAGCGCTCAAGCATCTCTGAAGCATCTACACCGATACCGGCCAGCTAAAGTCATTGTTTGATAAGAGATTAATTTGGAAAAGTTCAGCAGGGAAGAATCCCTCTGTAAATATTTAAATATGTCCTGCTTTTCATTACATGAGGTATTGCTTAACACATTTACCAACAACAAAAACCCAACGCCTTTCCTTGGTTTAATATTACATGAAAACCAGAAGGAAGTGGCATGTTTTGGGAATACCTTGAGCTAAATATCCTTAAATCCTGTGACAAAGTTACACTAATCGAACAGCAAAGCAGAATTCAAACTAGCGAGCATCACTTTTATTAAACGTGGCCCGCAGTGCTGAAATAACACACACTCCAGCAGGATGCTGTGTGAGGAGCGTAACAGAGCACACACCCGGAAAGAGAAAGAAACACAGCATGCAAAACACACACCCATGTTTATCCACGCCTCGCTTTGCGTATGTGATGTAATGCCACAGGAGGTGACATTTTTAGCAATGAAAAGCTGAGGTCTGAGAGAACCACTGAAGAAGCTCTCAACCGGATCAGAGATTTTCATTCCAGTTTTCTTAAGGAGCCACAGCTTACGTTAACATGGTTTCAGTCAAGAGGGTTTCAATAGTTTTCAGATTCAACAAAACCCTTTTCCATAACCATTTGTAGCCGTTTAGAGTTGCTAAATGGAGATTAAAAGGATCTTGATGTTACGTTACAGGTAATGATGTAAAGACATACTGAAGATGATGATTTTTTTAATGACATTGTGAGATCAGCATAACCTGATAACTGCGTCTGTTTTGCCATAAATCCACCTCAGGTCCAACAGTCTAAACAACGAACAATGTAAAATCTTCTGTTTTTAACATTTTTGGATGGATGGATGAATGAATGAAAATTGTAAAACTTGTAAATTTATTAATATTTATACAAATGGTAGTACGACAGATAGAACAACAGAACAACAGACAGATAGAACGATGGATAGATAGACAAAACAACAGATCAATGGATGGATGGAGCGATAGAGCGAACAACAGATAGAATGACGAATGGATGGATGAAATGATAGAACAATAGACCAACCAATAGAATGATAGATAGATAGAATGATGGATGGATGGATTGATGGATGGATTGATAGAACGATAGATAGAATGATAGAACGATAGATAGATGGACGGATGATAGAATGATAGATAGAATGATAGAATAATAGAATGATAGAACGATAGATGGACAGATGATAGAACGCTAGATAGATAGATAGATAGATAGAACGATAGAACATTTTTGGATGGATGGATGAATGAATGAAAATTGTAAAACTTGTAAATTTATTAATATTTATACAAATGGTAGTACGACAGATAGAACAACAGACAGATAGAACGATGGATAGATAGACAAAACAACAGATCAATGGATGGATGGAGCGATAGAGCGAACAACAGATAGAATGACGAATGGATGGATGAAATGATAGAACAATAGACCAACCAATAGAATGATAGATAGATAGAATGATGGATGGATGGATTGATGGATGGATTGATAGAACGATAGATAGAATGATAGAACGATAGATAGATGGACGGATGATAGAATGATAGATAGAATGATAGAATAATAGAATGATAGAACGATAGATGGACAGATGATAGAACGATAGATAGATAGATAGATAGATAGAACGATAGATAGAATGATAGAACGATAGATAGATGGACGGATGATAGAATGATAGAATAATAGAATGATAGAACGATAGATGGACAGATGATAGAACGATAGATAGAATGACAGAATGATAGATAGAACGACAGAACAATAGATTTTGTTTGTTTATGATTTAATGCTATGCGAGCTACCTCGGCTATATTCATGGCGAGCACAAGGTTAGTTAAGTTAAATTAAGTTTTTAAATTTGATCTTAGATAAAAATTCTAAAACTAAATCTGGCCTTACTTCATTAAAAATCTTTCCATAAAAGTCAACAGAAAAATAAAGAGTTCTGACAGACTTTAAACTATTACAATCCATCAAAATATGCTTCAAAGATAATGGATTCTGGCATAAAGAACATAAAGGAGGATCTTCACCCGCCAACAGAAAACTATGGGTTAGTCTGGAATGTCCTATTCGAAAAGATAATGGATTCTGGCACAAAGAACATAAAGGAGGATCTTTACCAGCCAACAGCAAACTATGAGTTAGTCTGGAATGTCCTATTTGACAGCGAGTGTAGACAATATGATCCCATCGATTTTCAAAGTGGACACAACGTTTTACACCAACTACAGGATTGATTTTGTATAGTTTGTCTGTTGTACATTTATCCCATTCAGCTTGCAACTTCTTATAAATATAAGTGTTTATAACAGGTCTGAGGTCTGAACAGAACGATAGATAGAACGACAGAACGATAGAACGACAGAACGATAGATAGATAGATAGATAGACAGACAGACAGGTGGACAGGTGGACGGACGGATGGACGGACGGACGGTCTCAGTCTTATGTAGAGATTTCCAGCTGACGTGTTTGACCTTTGAATCTATTCCTAGCAGATGCAGTGTGAACACTAAAGCATACTTCGGTCTGACGCGACCTGAACAACACGTTCAGTGAGAATCTCATCCACTCACTCACACACAATCAAACCCTTCAGCCATCCACCATTCACTCCATCACAGCTCAAACATCTGCTTTTGTCTGTGAACAACAGCCTGTGTTAATGAGTTAAGTGTTCAGTGTTCACTTTATATAATAAACCAGTTCTCAATGCATGTCAACATTCCGATGTCAAGTATCTCTGGAATGCTATAATAAGAGTCTTCGGTTTTAAATACACGCTTTTGAATTGCAAACCACCTATTAGCTGTTTCTATGGGTTTGTGTGTTGGTGGTGCTCAAACGGAAAAAAACAGTCACCAAAACCTTATCTAGTACAACTCTTCCCTGTTCCGTGAACGACACTATCCAACAATCCTGATCTACAACGCAAACGAATGTACAATCACACACCGTCATCGCATACTCTCTGCTCTATGATGACGAGAACAAAGATTCCCATTCAACAGACTCAACAACCGCTCACGTCTACACAGAGCGTCTGCAGTAATGTGAATACGAGTGCGCAGGTCTCGGGAAACGGGTTTAAAGTCTCACCCCGGGCCACGCGCTATGGAAACCCTTTCACGTGGGGGAAGGGTTCGAGAAAAAAAGGAGAAGGAGAAAACACAGGGATCCCTTGAGATCACATTCACCTGCTGTTGTGCAACCTGAGAGGAGAGACGAGGCAGCTTCTGTGAACATCTCACAAAACCGACAGAGATACATACGCCCTTATCTTTCCTCATTTATATGCATGAAAACAGTGTGGAAGAGACGTTTTAGTGTCATTTAATAAATAAGTAAAAAAGACGTTCAGCATAAAGGTGGTTAGGGAAGTGGTTAGGACACACCATACGCTCTACATACAGAGTCCACGTGACAGTTTTTACATTCCCAATTCAACAAAACTGTCTTCAATAACCATTTGAGGCTGTATAGAATTCCTGAGTTACTATGGAGATTAAAAGGATTTTTCATTGAGATTGGCATAACCTAATAACTAATTAAAATTAAATAAATTAAAATAATAAAATAAACAAGTGTTCAATTAAATTCAGCAATTTTGAGCACATATTTTCTATCATTCAGCTATACTATAACATCTTTACTAATACTTGTATATATACACTTATATTCTCTCTCTCTCTCTCTCTCTCTCTATATATATATATATATATATATACACACATATACAAAATTGCTAGCAAATTTCACAATCAATTACAAAGAAACAGCAAGGAGTAAAATTAGATTAAACATGAAATTTTGAAGTAGAAAGACTGAAATTGTATTTTCTTGCAAAATATATGCAATAATGTCTGTTTTGTTTACAAAAAGTATTAGCTCTTCCTTGGGTCATTTCTAAAACATCTACGAACAATGCTAATAATATATAATGATCTAAATTCTTGTGCGAATCCTGAGAAAAAGTGTGCATCTATTTAATTTGAGCAATTTTGCAACTAAACACTATCATTCACCTTGTTTTCTAGATATTGACAATAGTGTCAGGCATTTACAAATTCATATAAATAGACCACTTACTGCGAAATGAAAATAAATCACTTTTTTCTAATTTTCTAATTTCTTACTTTTAAAATTTCTTTTTTTTTTGCATTTCAACATTACATAATTGGCTTCATTCATGAAGCCCAGGCAGAACAAATTTGGCTAAACTGTTCATAAGTCTAGCCCTGTGTAAACTGTCACATGGTTTTATAAATACTTTACACAAATTCAGTATCCATTCAATATGGCAAGTGTATAAATAACAGTCTTGCTTTATGGTTGAAAAAGCCAATCACATTGATAAAGTTGGTTTCCTCTTGAAAGTGCATGAACATTAACAGGACCAGCATGAAAAATGCAGTGTGTTTTGAGTCAGTGACTTTGATTTATCAAAACTGTAAAGTTTTGTTAAGTTGTTAATGTTTAAGTTAAAGACATCTGAGTGTAAAAACATTGGTGTTTGTTTGAAAATGTACAGGTTTGTCGGCAAATACCATTTAATATAGACATTATGGCTGAAATACATGTTTTTTTTAATGTTCCGAGTCTGACATACCTGTTATACCAATGTACAGTCGAATTTTTGAATTAACTGATGAAATGCTTCCAATATCTACTTGCATTTGATCTTGTCATTCGTCTTCTCTTTTTTTGGTTGAAAATTGCACATTTTTGTCAGTTTTTTTCAGCGCATGGTTATTTAAAGATCAACCGTAAGAGTCTTTAAAAGGTCTTAATCTTAATCAAATGAAGCTTTGTTCTGCTCCACGTTTCTCCGTTAACAGTCACTCATCAGTATAAACTCAGTTTAATATTTGTCTAAGAAAGCAGCAGAGCTGTAAACGTGCCATGGGCTCGATCTGATTCAAGACTTTTCTGTCAGATCTTCGTGAACGTGATGATGGGTGTTCTGACAGGACGATGCACTTTAAAGAAATAAGTTTTGCTAGATGCATTGGTGCATGCATGCATGAATCACATTGCAAAGCAGTGTGGTAAAGCGAGGAGGTTTTGGTGGTGTGTGTTGGACTTTAGTTTTGTCAGGGTGAATTTTAAGCTTCAGAAATGAAACGTTGCAGATTAAATGCGGAGTAAATTAAGAAAATGTTCCTGGTTCTCAGACGAAATATTCCTCACAAAAATACTTTCTGGATTGTTTCTTTTCGTGACTATTCTGTGTATATTTGAATGCACATGATGACGTGTTCAGGTTAAATGTGTTTTTGAGTCTCACTCATGTTTCTGTTCAGGTTGCGCTAGTAAAATCTTCTCTCCCTCCAACACAACACAAGCAAATCGCTCACCAGAACTGGAAGGCCACTGCTCTAGGATTTGAATTTCCTGACTTGTAAAGCAAATGGGTGAGAATTTGAATCCAGTGAATTGCAAAACTGATTTGCACAAGGCATCTTGGGAAAGTAAGAGTCACTCTTCTTAAAGCCATGCGACGTGTCACATGCTCTTCTGAAAGTGTGTGTTTAATCACAGTAATGTTTTAGATAAGTATATTTTTAAATAAATGGAAATTCATTACATCTATTAATTATCACAGCAATTGATTTGTAATATATAGAACCAATAATTTTACTTGAAATATTTGTATATTTTGCTGTACAGCTCTCATCTCCTTGTTAACATATTTTAAATTACCAATAACATTATCTTTGTTTCCACCCACATATTTTTAAGTAAAATTAGGTATATTGCATTGAAAAATCCTGGATGGAAATTCCATGACATGCATAAAATCTTTTAAATGTGCATAAAATATAAATGTGAAAAAAAAAACTATGACAGAAGCACATTTAACGAATACATTTTTGGATGCAGAACAGGCTTCCTAGTAGGGATGTGCGATATTGACAAAAAATTATATCTCGATATTTTCTGGAATTTTATCGATGACGATAATTAGACGAAAGTAAGAGTCACTCTTCTTAAAGCCATGCGACGTGTCACATGCTCTTCCGAAAGTGTGTGTTTAATCACAGTAACGTTTTAGATAAGTATATTTTTAAATAAATGGAAATTCATTACATCTATTAATTATCACAGCAATTGATTTGTAATATATAGAACCAATAATTTTACTTGAAATATTTGTATATTTTGCTGTACAGCTCTCATCTCCTTGTTAACATATTTTAAATTACCAATAACATTATCTTTGTTTCCACCCACATATTTTTAAGTAAAATTAGGTATATTGCATTGAAAAATCCTGGATGGAAATTCCATGACATGCATAAAATCTTTTAAATGTGCATAAAATATAAATGTGAAAAAAAAAACTATGACAGAAGCACATTTAACGAATACATTTTTGGATGCAGAACAGGCTTCCTAGTAGGGATGTGCGATATTGACAAAAAATTATATCTCGATATTTTCTGGAATTTTATCGATGACGATAATTAGACGATATTTTGCTGAGTGTGTTGTTGTGCTGGTACCTTAAGGACTGCCGAAGACAGCTGACTCATAATGTTTTTAATATTCTTCATATTCTGTGTGGTGGTCAGTTCATACTGATAAGTACTGAAATCCAATAAGTTTAAACTGATTTTTGCATTTTATGGGCATTTTTACCTTTATAAAATGTCACATTCTTACATATAATCAGGGAATTAGAATAATAAGACATTTGGGCTGTTACCAAGCAAATTAAATCAACACAGAAGAAAAACTGAAATTTGATAAAATTGTTAGTTGAAATAATATAATTTAAAACTAAAACTGAAATAAAAAAATACCAAACTATACAGACATGAAAACAAAAAATAATGACAAAATCATACAAAGTGAAATGAAAATGAGGAATATTAATATAAAAACGTACTGAAATGTTATTGCTAAAAAATATAATATCTCTACGATGCTAAAATAACATTGCTATTAGTTATGCATCTTTTCTGCCAAATATTATTGTGTTCTGATTCTATATTTACTTGAATAATTGTATATAAAATCACAATTACATTATTTCATATTATTTTATTATAAGCATTATAATAAACTATAATATAATAGAAACTAAAGCTGAAATAAAAACTATTTAAATATACAGACATTCAAAATAATAAAAAAGACCACACAACAAAAGTACTAAAGATTTAACTAAAATTTAAAACGAAAACGAGAAAAATAAATATAAAAACTATTACTCAAAATATTACTAAAATAATATCTCTACATGTATCAAAACATTTTATAAAAACTATCACCATTATATGGGTTAGTTAATGGCTGTAATTTTTTTTAAATAACTACAACTGAATGATCTCAATTACAGCGCTCTGTAGGGATGTTTTGAATGGTTTTTGCAAAATACTCGATAATGTCAAATCGCACATCGTTAAAACGACAATTACGATATTACGATAGACGATATATATCGCACACCCCTACTTCCTAGGTTGCAACATCTTGCATTGTTATTATTTTATTACTGATATTTAGCAGCAGTTTTGCAGGAAGTGAAGATTTTATGTCTTATGCAATATTGCAGTTTAATATGCAAACACACTGAAAAGTAATTAGTGCAGAAACAATTTCACACAAAAATTGCTGGTAAATTTATTACAAAGAAACAGCAAGAAGTAACATTAAATTAAACATGAAATTTTGAGGTAGAAAGACTGAAATTGTATTTTCTTGCAAAATATACACAATAATGTCTGTTTTATTTACAAAAATCATGTTTTATAGAGTATGGGTTTACGGTTTTATGGGTTTATTTACCAACAACGCTAGCAATATGTAACGATCTGAATTCTTGAGTGAATTCTGAGAAAAGCGTGCAACATAAATATCTATTTAATTTTAGCAGTTTTGCAACTAAACTCTATCATTGACCTTGTTTTCTATACATTGACATTAGCATCAGGCATTTACAAATCTATATAATTTGATCAATTAATGAGCAATGGAGAAAAAAAAAAATATCACACTTTTTTATTTTTTCTACTTTTAAAATTTCACGTTTAATATGTTACTTTCTATTGCTTTTGAATTTTATTCGCAATTTCTGAGTGAAAATTGTTTATACACGTTTTTTTTTTCAGTGCAATTTAAAATATTTAGTGTGGGACTTGATATTATCAATCACAAAATTGACTGAATGGTGAAAAGACTTGATGAATTGTGTATAATATGATCAGGAACATGCATAAAGAAAGTAAACAGCAGACTTAAAATACATGCATATATATATAAACACAAGTCCGTCTTAATCTCCTAAAGCACATTGTTTAGCAACACTCCGCAGGGGTGAACTTTTCCTACGTCTGTTTACAGAACACAATTGAGTCATGTTACACTCCACTACATGTGCTTGGCCTCTCATGCCTGCTAGAGCACTATGGGTAACAGTATCCTCCATTAGAGAAAGACTAGAGGAGAGCAGAAACAGGAGACGGTGGAGATGTGCGGGGGTCTTCCGGGACGGACATCTCATCATGCATTAACCATGCACTTGATGTTGGACTCACAACTAACTAAACTACGTCTGGAGTGGTTTCAATCAACTTGATATTATCAATCACAAAATTGACTGAATGGTGAAAAGACTTGATGAATTGTGTATAATATGATCAGGAACATGCATAAAGAAAGTAAACAGCGGACTTAAAATACATGCATATATATATAAACACAAGTCCGTCTTCTTCTTCTAAAGCACATTGTTTAGCAACACTCCGCAGGGGTGAACATTTCCCACGTCTGTTTACAGAACACAATTGAGTCGTGTTACACTCCACTACATGTGCTTGGCCTCTCATGCCTGCTAGAGCACTATGGGTAACAGTATCCTCCATTAGAGAAAGACTAGAGGAGAGCAGAAACAGGAGACGGTGGAGATGTGCGGGGGTCTTCCGGGACGGACATCTCATCATGCATTAACCATGCACTTGATGTTGGACTCACAACTAACTAAACTACGTCTGGAGTGGTTTCAATCATGCACATTTAACCTACAAATGAACTACAGAGAATTCAAGAATCACACCTGATGATGTCATTGAACGCAGCACTGGTCTGGATCTGTGAGACACTACTGCCGCAAAATAAAGTGGAGCGGTCTTGTATCAACCTCTTTTACAATAATCACTGTAAGTTATTGAACAACTACTGTATAAATAAATATATAAACGCACAAAACATACTGATCCGAGTTTATCATCTTATAGATAGATTCACTTAAAGCTTCTGCTAAGAAAAACAGGCCATTACATAGAAACAATCAATCTATCAACAAGATAAACACATAATTAAGTTTAGCAATCATTATACAAAAATATTTAAATCACAGAACGCCTCAAAGAACAAATCAAGTATTTTATGCAAACAGTACTATGGTGCAGGGTTATTATTGTTGACTAAAAACTACATATACAGTATAATGCATTTCATGATACTGACAACAAAGAATGTATATACATACACACACACATATATATATATATGTGTGTGTGTACATTTACATGTACGTATATATATATTTCCATCAATATGGTACACAATAACAATCTAAAAGTAATCAAAAAGTAGTCAGACTACATTACCTAATATGTGTAATCCAGATTAACTAGATTTTTCGTGATGTGATTTGTAATCAATAACAGACTACAGATATACACATACATAACAGAAATGAATAAATAAATTCATTAAAAAATATCACAAATTCATCACAAAAATAAATAAGACACATGGTTTATGTAGTTGTTTTTTTATTTTATTTTTGTGTTAATACAATAAATATACAAAACTCAAACTACTCAACATGCGACTAAGGGAGCGAGACAGGAGTGCATTTGTACAGTACAATGAAATTCAGGACGACAGGCCACCGTTCCTTTAGTTATACAAAATATACAAATATCCCTCGCGTCTGTTTTAAGTAATGTCAATGTAGTAGTAGCAGTACAACCAGTGATGCTTTCTCTTCAATCCATTCCTCACGTATCAGTGTTTCAACTAAGTCAACTAACATCACTAATTAAAAAAGACAGCTTAAAGCCACGATCCATTGCACCAAACACAAGAGTTTGTCTCACACTCCCAACAGATTCTTGTGTTGTTGTTTTTTCCTGTTTTAAATGAAAG
>NW_015656161.1:220779-228152 GCF_001515625.1 Sinocyclocheilus rhinocerous
TACACACACACATATATATATATATGTGTGTGTGTACATTTACATGTACGTATATATATATTTCCATCAATATGGTACACAATAACAATCTAAAAGTAATCAAAAAGTAGTCAGACTACATTACCTAATATGTGTAATCCAGATTAACTAGATTTTTCGTGATGTGATTTGTAATCAATAACAGACTACAGATATACACATACATAACAGAATTCATTAAAAAATATCACAAATTCATCACAAAAATAAATAAGACACATGGTTTATGTAGTTGTTTTTTTATTTTATTTTTGTGTTAATACAATAAATATACAAAACTCAAACTACTCAACATGCGACTAAGGGAGCGAGACAGGAGTGCATTTGTACAGTACAATGAAATTCAGGACGACAGGCCACCGTTCCTTTAGTTATACAAAATATACAAATATCCCTCGCGTCTGTTTTAAGTAATGTCAATGTAGTAGTAGCAGTACAACCAGTGATGCTTTCTCTTCAATCCATTCCTCACGTATCAGTGTTTCAACTAAGTCAACTAACATCACTAATTAAAAAAGACAGCTTAAAGCCACGATCCATTGCACCAAACACAAGAGTTTGTCTCACACTCCCAACAGATTCTTGTGTTGTTGTTTTTTCCTGTTTTAAATGAAAGTGTTTTGAAACGAACAAAAATAGAGGAACATTCAGGTGCCATTTGTTGAAATTTATTTATAAAAGGAAGAACGACTTGCAGTAACTCACACACACACACACAGTGTAAAGAGAACCGTACACGACTGAAAAAAAATTCAGAACACAAATATGACACACTCAATGACATTTTAAACAAATTAAAGAACATATTGAAATATTTCACCCAAAAAATGACCATTTTGGGTGAACTATTTCTTTAAAGTTATAAATTAAAAAGACTTCAAACAAACTCAATACTGAAAGTAGGTGATGAACACAGTTTGTTCTCTCACACACACACACAGAGTGTTGTTGAAAGGTTAAGATCAATTTGCATCTTGATGCATATCCCATAATTGCAAAACTTGGCTGTCTCTTGGCGACAGTAACCAAGGCTACAAGGTTCTCTGCTCCAGTCGATAAAAAGAGGAAAACAAACATCATTAAAAAAGCTCTATGCTTCAAATGACAAACCGACAAATAACGACGGACAATGTAATTCAGGATCCAACATCAGGACGGCCCAGCACGGCACAGTCTTACACACATCTGCAGGACAAATGCCACGTGTCGTTAGCGATGTTCGCGGGCGATGCACAGATTTTAATTGTGATTTTAAAAGTGTTTTACAGTTTATCCTATAGAGAGCTCGGCAAGCTTTCCATGCATGTGCAGGAACGTATCCTGAGTGGTTCACGCTTTTAAGAATTAGTTTCCATTCCAAAATAACTCTATTAGAAAGAACTAAAAGAAACCAGAAAGCCTCAAAATCATTCATGTGTTTAAAATCAGTCAATACTTTATGTCATCATACAGGTTTAATATGTATATATATATATTTACAGGTAAAGAGTTGCGTGTGGAGCGTTTAGGGTCACATCTAATGGCTGTCTTCGTGTACTGATGGCTCATTTGCAGGAAAAAGTCAATACTTATGTATATATATACTTTAATATGTATATATATATATATATATTTATATATTTACAGGTAAAGAGACCCTCTGAGTTGCGTGTGGAGCGTTTACGGTCACATATGATGGACGTCTTTGTATACTGATGGCTCACTTGCTGGATGAAGCGTTTATAATGATAGTTGGGAGCGAATTGCACCACGAAAAGGTCATATTACACCACAAAATCCAAAGAAAAGTCTATTGTTTTTTTATGCAAAATATCATGTTATATCCCAAAATCCAAAGAAAAGTGACCATTTTTAATGCAAAATGTCACTTTTTAGTTCGAAATCCAATAAAATGGCAAATTTTGTTACACAAAAGGTTGTATTATACCCTGAAATTGAAAGAAAAGCCAAATTTAGTTTTTGCAAAAGGTTGTAGCCAAAGATGAGCTAAATATTTATGCAAAATGTCATGGTATACCCCAAAATCCAATGAAAAGCCACATTTTGTTACACAAAAGGTCATATTATGCCCCAAAATTCAAAGATAAGCAAAAGTTTGTTATGAAAAAGGTAATACTATAACCCAAAATCCAAAGAAAAGCGTATTTTTGCATGCAAAATGTCATGTTATACCCCAAAATCTACAGAAAAGCAAACATTTTGTAATGCAAAAAATTATTTCACGTACATGGCATTTGCATTATGACGTTTTCGTGACAATTAAGCTGAATGTAACGCAAAACTGATTATAATCAGTTTTTAAATGTGCTCAACTGTCAAAAAAAATGAGATTAAATATCGTAAATGTTGATGTTTCTTTTTTTCAATTTTGAGGTTAATTGTGACCTGGGCATGTGATTTTACGAGTGTTTAAGCGGAGATGATCAGTAAGACAGACCTGTGAGGGCATAACCATTCTTTTTTCCTTGGATCCCATAAAAGGACACTGGACGACATCACTTCCTGTTGTTTAACAGGGACAAACTGACACCCAACAGTGATGTGAACATATAAAGTGAATCTTTAGGCGGTTTACTCACAGACAGGCGTTCCACACACACACACACACTCCAACTAAAGAACAGGTGAGCACACCTGCTGATTGACAGGAGGGGAGGGCTGTGGGCGGGGTCTCAGTCAGTCACAGGAGTGCATTAAGTCAAAGAGAGTGGGTGTGGTCTTGAACAGCCAGTCAGAGCTGATGATTGGCTGTAAAGACAGTTCGGAGGAATGCGGAGGGCGGGGTCAAAGTAGCATGGGCGGAGTCGGAGTTCTCTGGACCAATCAGATCTGCTCTTTGAAGGCTCCCCGGGCAGCAGAGGAATTGTTTAAGGTGAAGCACCTTTTTAAACATGATGAGAGAGATGACAGCCGACGCGGTGAAGAGGGCAGCAATCAGGATCATGATGATGCCGACAGGAATACTTGTGTTCAGCCCGGTCAGCGCTGAGATCCAGCCACTACAAACACAAACAATGGATCAGTCTTCATAACGTTCACAATGTTACAATGTAAATGTGATGCAGGAAGGAAAAATCATGTGAAATGGAAGGAAAGTGAAAGTGTCTGAGTCAGAAATTAACATTTTTATAAAGTGTCGTTAATTGCCACCTAGATTTGATTTAAATATTTATTTGCATTTTTGCCATTTATGGGAATGTTTTTGTTTTTTACCCTCATAAAAATCAGCATCGAGCAAATTAAATGACAAAATTCATCATAGTGAAAAATTATCACAGACCTAAAAAATTGATTCAAATGTAGCTGTAAATAAGCCACAAAATACATTAATATAATAAACACAAACAAACCATTTTTAACAATTATCCAGTCACTATGTTTGATTAAACAGCTCTACACTGTAGTAGATTTTACAATTTTTATTGTTTCAAGTTTTGAAGCTGCTGGGAGTGCTTTTTACCCACTTTTAGTGATTTTACTTGTTTCTTTTCAATAAAATGTGCATTTAATTTTAGTTACATATTCAACAATCTACAAATTTGGTGTTAGAAGCACTTAAATGCATCATTAAACAGAACAAGAATAGAAAATCTAAAAAATATATTGTTTATTTTGTTATATTTTAACAAAATGTCAGCTACCACAACTATATTGGTGTCGAGAAACAAGTGGAAAATAACTATATATAATAACTAAACTATAAATAAACAAAATTGTAAAAAGGTTTTAAGAGCTTATCTTTGATGAAAAACTAAATCTGGTCTCACTTCATAAAAAAGTAAAAAATAAAAATCACTAATTCACCCATTAAGAAAAACATACATTTAAAATATAAAAATGTTAGAATGTAAAAAAAAATAAAATAGATTGAAATGCTTAATAAGGGCAACTTTTTAAATATCTAGGGCATTTTTATCACCTCCAGCAGTGTTTTTGCCCTTTTGTCCGGGTTAATTTATGATTCTTGTGTGTGTGTGTGTGTGTGAGTGTGAGTGTTTCCTCACCTGGCTCCCCAACCTGTAATGCCAATGGCTTGCAGCACATGGACACCAAACTGGCAGATATAGATGAAGAAGAATACAAAGAACCTAAAAGAGCTGTCACTCCTACAGAAAGAGAGAAAGAAAACAGTTATATTCTGAGTTCTCCATAAAGGTAGTGTGTGTGTGTGTGTGTGGGTGTGTGTACCTGAATGCTCCATACAGAGGTCTGTACCAGCAGACAAATGAACAGGGTGTGAAGAGCATGAACCAGAGCATGGCCAGACCAAAATCCACTCCCCTCGACGCATCTACACAGAACCACGACAAACAGCCAAATATATTGGCAAACAGCGTCCCCGTGTGGACTGCAAGAGAGGAACAGGAGAAAAGAGACAAGGAAGAAACATCACTCATTTGTTATTCTTATGGAACATAATATGGGGAAAGAAATTTACTATAAAGTATTTATTTTCAGGAAACTTGAATAATTTTTGCAAACATCTGTTGAAACTTTGGGAAATCTTTGCAAAGATTACCTATGAAAACAATGACTAAAACTGATTAAAATGTTAAAAAACTAACAAATTAATTAAAATAAATCCAAAATGCATAATGTGCTTACCGTTTAGCAACCTTCAACAATTTTTTAAATAAAAACTAAACTGACACTAGAACAAAAATGATTGTGAAAATGAAAATGACAACTGTAAATAAAAAACTTCCCAGAAATGTACAAGGTGTATGAATGTTTTATCCAGGAACCTGTTAATAATTAAAGCAGTCTAAATATTCACCGTCTCGGTTATATTAACTGAATCATTGCAAAACCTCTTCACAGTCACACAGAAGTTGCTCCATTAATAGTAGAGCTCAAAGCCAGACTGTTCAATCATTTAGATAAGATAAAGCAGAGCCAGAGCGTATTCACATACACACATAACCCATCATTCACAGGGAATCCCCTGTTTAGAATGTTACAAAAGATTTCTATTTCAAATAAATGCTGTTGTTTAGAACTTATCAATTTGTCGATATGTATTTATCAAAGAATTCTGAAAAAATGCATCACAGTTTCCACAAAAATATTCGGGAGAACAACTGTTTTCAACATTGATAATAACCAGAAATGTTTCTTGAGCAGCAAATCAGCATATTAGAATGATTTCTGAAGGATCATGTGACACTGAAGACTGGAGTAATGATGCTGAAAATTCAGCTTTGATCACAGAAATCAATTATATTTTACAACATAGTCATATAGAAAACAGCTTTGACATTTTGATCAAATAAATGCAGCCTTGGTGAGCAGAAGAGAATTTATTTTCAGGAAACTTGAATAATTTTTGCAAACATCTGTTGAAACTTTGGGAAATCTTTGCAAAGATTACCTATGAAAACAATGACTAAAACTGATTAAAATGTAAAAAAAACTAACAAATTAATTCAAATAAATCCAAAATGCATAATGTGCTTACCGTTTAGCAACCTTCAACAATTTTTAAAATAAAAACTAAACTGACACTAGAACAAAAATGATTGTGAAAATGACAACTGTAAATAAAAAACTTCCCAGAAATGTACAAGGTGTATGAATGTTTTATCCAGGAACCTGTTAATAATTAAAGCAGTCTAAATATTCACCGTCTCGGTTATATTAACTGAATCATTGCAAAACCTCTTCACAGTCACACAGAAGTTGCTCCATTAATAGTAGAGCTCAAAGCCAGACTGTTCAATCATTTAGATAAGATAAAGCAGAGCCAGAGCGTATTCACATACACACATAACCCATCATTCACAGGGAATCCCCTGTTTAGAATGTTACAAAAGATTTCTATTTCAAATAAATGCTGTTGTTTAGAACTTATCAATTTGTCGATATGTATTTATCAAAGAATTCTGAAAAAATGCATCACAGTTTCCACAAAAATATTCGGGAGAACAACTGTTTTCAACATTGATAATAACCAGAAATGTTTCTTGAGCAGCAAATCAGCATATTAGAATGATTTCTGAAGGATCATGTGACACTGAAGACTGGAGTAATGATGCTGAAAATTCAGCTTTGATCACAGAAATCAATTATATTTTACAACATAGTCATATAGAAAACAGCTTTGACATTTTGATCAAATAAATGCAGCCTTGATGAGCAGAAGAGACTTTCAAAATCATTAAAAAATCTTACCAACCCCAAAATTATGAACAGAAGCGTATATATTACTTAATGCTAGTTCATAGTAATTAATGTAGTTAACTAATGTTAACAATGAGACCTTACTGTAAAGTTCCCGATTATATTATCAATTTAAAAGAGTGTCAATTGAAGATTTCAAGTGTGGTTTCACTGATCTCATCCAGTATGAAACGCATCACACAGACCACCAGTTTCTCTGGGAGGCACAAACACTGCTGAAGTCTATTCATTTCATTTCCCCAGAGTCTTTACACTATTATTACACAAACCAAAAACCAGACGCGCTTCCCAGACGGACACAGCTGTGTACTCAACAACACAATAACAACAGTCATGTGAATGAACACTATACTGGAAAACATGATTATTTCCAAGTTGTAAATCAAGATTATTTAAAAAAATAAATAAATAAATAAACATTTTAGCTTTTCTACTTCAAAATTTCACATTTCATTCAATGTGTCACCTGCCATTTCTATGTAATTTTCTGTGAATGAATGAATATGTGCGCCTAACAACTGCAGCGTGAAAAATTATTTGCTTTTTCATCTGAAAGGGAAAGTTCATGCAAGTAAAATGAGTTTTTGTTGTTTGAAAACTTTTCAGAATCAATATTACTCTAAAAAGATTTTCTGATGAAGTTTTGTTATAAATAAATAGGTAGGTTTCATAAATTTGGATTGTTTTTGAGCAATCATGAGTTATACATTTAAAGGAATGCAATTAAATTCTATTAATTCCAATGGGGTTAATATTGGTAACTGTCAAATAATATATTCTTATTTTTACTTAATAATTTAATAAAATAATACAAGTAAATAATATTTCTAATCAGTATGTATACATATATATATACATGTGTGTGTGTGTGTGTGTGACCCTGGATCACAAAAGCAGTCTTAAGTCGCTGGGGTATATTTGTAGCAATAACCAAAAATACATTGTATGGGTAAAAATTATAGATTTTTCTTTTATGCCAAAAATCATTAGGACATTAAGCAACGATCATGTTCCATGAAGATATTTTGTAAATTTCCTACCGTAAATATATCAAAACTTAATTTTTGATTAGAAATATGCATTGCTAAGAACTTCATTTGGACAACTTTAAAGATGATTTTCTCAATATTTTGATTTTTTTGCACCCTCAGATT
>NW_015656161.1:228708-238907 GCF_001515625.1 Sinocyclocheilus rhinocerous
TATATATATATATATATATATATACACTGTAAAAGTATATACTGTTTTGTTAAACCACTTTTTATGTGGTTCGTGTGTAATTTTAAATTTCTCATTTTTTTAATTAATAAAAAAAGGTCTAAATGCAAAAATACTATGGCAACATTCAAAACTTAAACATATATAGCTTATAAACTTATCTACTGTACAGTAGGTTAAAAATTTTAAGTCTCTTTTTTTCAATAATTTTTCGGCTTCAAACAGACCTGGAAGATGAACATATGAGGATTACACTGACTTACTCTACAGTTTTATGGCATTTCTTTTAAAAAGGAGCATTTACAATGTTAGTCAAGGTTTCTAAAGTATTATTTCAAGGTTTCTAATTTAGCATTTAGGATGAAGATTTTCTACCTTTGACCTACAGTATAAAATTAAACAGGCTGTATTTGTAACTGTACCTTTAAGACTCCTACTGCATATGTAAATGACCTCTGAGTCTGTTGTGATTGGCTGGCCTTCACAGACAGTATGTTTGGTTACTGTTTTTGGACTGTTGGCATTATGGGATTGGTCAAGAGTTACTCACACATCCACAGATAGTACATGATCTTGATGGTTTTCTGGTACTCCACAGGGATGTCCACTGATATGTCATGATAGAAACACGGACCCACCGGAAACTTCTCTGGAAGAGGCGGCCAGTTGTTTTTCCTCCCTTAGAAACAAGAAGCAAACAGGAAAATCAATTAAAAGTGGAAAGAAAGAGGTGGATGATGCAATAGGAGCATGATGACAAAAGGTGGTAAACTGGGGTACAGGACTGGGAAACAGAACAGTAATTGTTTTTCCTCTGCTCCTGGTGCACAGAGACAGTAAATCACACTAAATCTAAAGTTGATTGTGTGAGATGACAAGCATAATACTGTCTCAACCATAGAACGAATGTCTACAGATCAGCTGATGCATATTGCACACAGAAATGGCTACAACTGACTGAAATTTCAATTCATCATTGTCATGAAGAATTTATTTCAGTTCTCATTCACAATTTCATAATATTTATATATAATTTTACATATTAAATCAAAAAAAGGTGTAGGCTGAAGAGTTTTTTTATTTTACCTACACTTTTTTTTTTTATAAGAAGCATCACTTCCACTACAATTTAAGTAATGATATAAATCCAAATAAATATAAGATCTTCATACATAACTGAAAATACCAACTTTGAGCAATCATGAGTTATAAATTCAAAGGAACTGAATTAAATTTCATTCATTCTAGTGGTCGACCGATATATCGGCCGATATTTGCCCTTTTTCAAATATCGGCATCGGCCGATAAGTTTTTCTGCCTGGCCGATGTGTTCGAGGCGGGACTTTTATTTTGACGACGCTGAGAATGGCAGCGCCAGGGCACACAGTGCTCACATTCTCCCTCTTCATTGTTTGTTGTCGTCGTTTAACAGTTCTGCCTAATACAGATAGATCAAACATTAATTAAAATAAATAAAACTTATAATTAAAATTAAAAAAATATACTTGTATATATCGGCCATCGGCCACCCTGCTCTCTAAGATATCGGCATCGGCTGTCAAAAAATCAGTATCGGTCGACCACTAATTCATTCCAAAGAAATAGTTAATATGGGTAATTCTCACATTCTGTGTTCTTATAAATGTCATACAATAATACCATTCCTGGTCTATATGTAGCATGCTTTTTTGTGGTTCATGTGTAATTTCAAATTTCAAAGAATTTCTGATTTTTTTTTAATTAATAAAAAGGGGTAAACTGCAGTAATAACATGGTAACAATATGGTAACATTCAAAACTCTTGAATTTTTGAAATTTGTCTACCTTTTTTCATAATAAGCATCACGTCCACTACTAAATGTAATCTATACAAAAGAATTTAAAGCCTTTTATAAAAAATGAAAATCACACCTTTTATTGATTAATAAATTATTTAACATATTCTTCAATTCTTAATTTTGAGTTATATATATGCTTATCACCGTATTTTTTAAACTCCTTTATAATTTGCAAAAGTACCCATTTCTTATTCCACGGCAACAGTTTCAGTTTTTCCACTATTTATGATTTCATAATTATCAATAAAACCTTCTCATTACATACAGTTTTTTCAAGTTATGTATGCATCAGTTTTAATGCACTTATCAAAAAACAAAAGCAGTCAGATGTTAAAAGTTTCAGTTTTATTGACAAACAAGTATTCAAAATTATGATTTAACTTACAATCTGCAAAGTAGTGGAAAAAGTGTAAATGAGGATTAGGCATACAATAATGTCATGCACGTGAAAATGGACTGAGAATTGAACAAATGGTTGTAATCTGGCTCCGATTCAGACAGGAATCATGACCTTGTGGTGTTTTTCTGCTGATTAAGGGAGAATACAAGACTTTTTGATCTTACAAATGGTCATCAAAAGCAAAAATGCTACAAAATGCATCCTACTTTGTGCTAAAGTTTGATGTGTTTGAGCAAAACAGGCACTATTTTGAAACCAGCACCTTAAAATTAGTAAGAAACACATTGAATTTCATTTACCAAATATGATGTATGGTGATGTAATCTGTGCACTTTGTGAGTTTTCTACACAATTTTGGTCAGAATAAGCTACAATGTGGATGGGATTTTATGCTGAAGTCTTAATAAATGAGACTAACCTGTTCCATTTGTTGTGTAAAAGACTTAACTGTGGTAGGTGACTTTACATGTCAGTACCTTCCTGTCTGTGTGGGCGGTTTCTGACCAGAATAAGCGATGTAGCATAGACAGGCTTGACGCGAGGCTAATAGCTCACCTCCTGATGCGCTGAGAGACTGCATCTCCCTCTCCCTGCGGTCCAGCTCAGCGGCTTTTCTCTCCAGCTCCTCCTGTCTCCTCAATAACTCCGCCTGGGCTCGCACCTGATCCTACACACACAGACACAAGGTGGTTATGAACACAAAGTAATTCTGCTTACAGGCACAGCAGAAATTAACTTTAGGAGAGTCAACATCCAAACACACCAAAGGCATTTTCTGGAGACACAGCTGTCAGAACCAATCACAAACACGTCTGAAACTGTCTGACTGACAATGCAAGTCTTGTCTTGTTTATTCACCGCATATCTTATCTGGCGTGTCGTTATACACTGTAAATTTGAATATGACTACCTATATGATAACTGATTATGGCTTATGTAAGGCTTATGTATGAGAATGTAAAGCTATACTACCATTCAAGACATCTCTTCTGCTAACCAAGGCTGCATTTATTTGATCAAAAACACAGTAAATCAGTAATATTGTGAAATATTACAATTTAAAATAACTGTTTTCTATATGAATATATTGTAAAATGTAATTTATCCCTGTGATCAAAGCTGAATTTTCAGCATCATTACTCCAGTCTTCAGTGTCACATGATACTTCAGAAATCATTCTAAAATGCTGATTTGCTGCTCAAGAAACATTTCTGATTATTATCAATGTTGAAAACTTGTGATGCTTCATATTTTGTGGAAACTGAGATACATTTTATTTTTCATGATTCTTTGATAAACAGAAAGCTCAATAGTACAGCATTTATTTGAAATAGAAATGTTTTGTAACATTACAATTGTCTTTACTGTCACTTTTAATTAATTTAATGCATCCTTGCTTAATAAAAAGTATTAATTTCTTTAAAAACAAAACATCCTCAAACTTTTTAACAGTAGTGTACTTAAGTGTACATATGCACAAGTATATACTAGATGATTTTAGTACAAAGTCAATACTAAAATTAAAAAATATATTTAAAAAGTCATTTTTAAATGACACTATATATAAAATGTATATAATATAAATTCCTAAATAATATAATATAACATAATATCATATAATACAATATAATATAATAGATCTTGCCAAGGCAGAACTGCTTGTGGTTCCATCAAACCCATCGTTTCATCACAATTTCACCATCCAGTTAGGCTAAAAAAAAAAAACTTGCTACGTGTATTGCGTTAAGCTAACTGAGACTTGTTATAGCACTTGTATATCATTGCTCTTTTGTTGATTTTGATTGCTTCCATTGTCCTCATTTGTAAGTCGCTTCGGATAAAAGTGTCTGCTAAATGATTAAATATAAATGTAAATAAATAAAGAACTATATTATACAATAAAGAATTATATCATTTACTATATTCATATATAATATAATATATATAATAAATATAATATATAATATAATATAATATATTGATTGATTAAACAAGAGAAAACCGCCGTTTTTTTATTACGTTGGTGAAAATGCAATGTTTACTTAGTTGTGCAATACTTAAAAGCTTCATGCCATTGTTTTAATATATATTCTTTAAATTAATATTTAATAAAATATTAAATATTGATATAAAATAAATTAATTCAATATGAATATACAGGTATTTAGCGCATATCTGCTCAGTACAATAACACACTACAACATCATATTCACTATTATCTTAAAACACAGTAAACAGTAAAACATATTACCAAATATAATCAACAGTCATGATATAAAAACACCCAGCGTCAGAAACAAGCTCTTCTATAAAACCACAATTGCTGAATCCAAGTGATGAAATCTAAAAGTTTTGATCCGTCACTCACCTGTAAGGATTACTTTATAGAGTCGGATACAATATCGCAAGTAAGGAACTAAACCGCTGGTGAGATTAACGTGACTTTTAGCTGGTCATAAATATGAACGCTACAGTGATAGAGGACTTTCCAAGCTTTTACTTCCATAAACTGAACTGGTTGTAGTGTAAATACTGTGTAGGATGTGTGAGTTCACTGTTTGCCCGCCATACTGTTTAGCAAACACACACCAATTTGCACTGGCTACCAGTAGCTGCTCGCATAAAATTCAAGGAATTAATGTTTGCCTACAAAACCACCACTGGCTCTGCACCCCTTTACCTAAATTCATTACTTCAGACTTGTGTGCCCTCTAGAAGCTTGCGTTCTGCAAGTGAGCGGCACTTTATTGTGCCTTCCCAAAGATCACTTTCACAGACTTTTAAATTAAATGTTCCCTCCTGGTGGAAATCATATTCACTATTATCTTAAAACACAGTAAACAGTAAAACATATTACCAAATATAATCAACAGTCATGATATAAAAACACCCAGCGTCAGAAACAAGCTCTTCTATAAAACCACAATTGCTGAATCCAAGTGATGAAATCTAAAAGTTTTGATCCGTCACTCACCTGTAAGGATTACTTTATAGAGTCGGATACAATATCGCAAGTAAGGAACTAAACCGCTGGTGAGATTAACGTGACTTTTAGCTGGTCATAAATATGAACGCTACAGTGATAGAGAACTTTCCAAGCTTTTACTTCCATAAACTGAACTGGTTGTAGTGTAAATACTGTGTAGGATGTGTGAGTTCACTGTTTGCCCGCCATACTGTTTAGCAAACACACACAGTAGAGTTTGAAAATGAGTTTTAAAGCACTTTTGCATAAATTATATGAATGAATACTGCTGAAAAGACACTTCGACCAAAAATAAAGTCCCGACTGCACCGGACCTCATAGCGGCGACGCATCCTGCACTCATTACAGCAGCGTCCCAGTTATGACAGATTATAATTTTAAGAATCACTCTTATCTAAACCAATTTGTTGACGCATTCTGCCCTTGTTTCTGGGTCATTTTAAGGGCTCAGAAATCCCCAGCTTTCCCTGAAGGCAGCATCATGTGACAAGCACGACTTAATAAAGCCAGTGGGCAACAAGTCCTTTAACAAGCCTTCTGTTGTCACCCTGAGGCTCAACTCCTCTCCGCTGCTACTACAAACTAAAGACTACAGTGACAGACCCTGAGCTAAACAACAGCAGCTTTAGATTCGGCCTCCTCCTGAAGATCTGGATCACCTTGTTGTGTCCTAACTCAAAGCATCTGACGTCACGCATGGAGTCCGAGCAAGTGAGTCATCTGACACACACCCAAAGTGTGCCTGTGTGTCCATATGTCTGGAGCGAGGCAGCCCTGTCCCGCAGGCGTGCTGAATTATACAGTATAAGCGCATTCGTGAGCAGACCGGCTCGCAGCTCTTGCCTGCTGGAAGCTTCTGTTGTCCTACTGAGGATATTTCTGTGAAATCAAGGAGGATTTTCCATGCCGAATACCCTCTGACATCAACGTTTGCATCAGGGATTGTGCTTCACACGGACCCAAATGGGTGTTTAAGAAGTGCATTCGTGAGCAGACCGGCTCGCAGCTATTGCCTGCTGGAAGCTTCTGTTGTCCTACTGAGGATATTTCTGTGAAATCAAGGAGGATTTTCCATGCCGAATACCCTCTGACATCAACGTTTGCATCAGGGATTGTGCTTCACACGGACCCAAATGGGTGTTTAAGGTTTCAGAAAGTCCTTCTGAAGGAACTTTATGCAGTCGATTAACACATCAAATAATTCAGACTCGTCCCTCGGTGTGTATAAATGAACAGGAAACACATTTAGAGTGCCCAGTAGCCTTCTTTAATATAACCACCACCTCCGCAACTAGGGCTGCATGATTAATTGGAATAAAACTGAAACTGTAATATGGCTTAGCGCGATTATCGAGTTGCAAAGGCTGCAAATTTATTTGAAACAATATGTGCTGCGTGTTTCAGAGTGAAACATGGCACTGTGTTCATTTACACATGAGCAGCTCATCAACGTGTAATGAAAACTGGCTGTGGTCAACAAAAGAGAAGCTTTAAGGGATCACTGCAGGTTTTCACCTAAATAAAACTTTGTTGGTTTGATATTTAAAAATGCCGTAAATATTAGTATTGTAATTTTAAAGTTTTACAATAATAAATGATTACATTATTATTTTTCTTGAATAATCCTTTTTTTATTTTACAGTGAAATATTACAAGATAATTATTTCTCATTTTAATATTTTAATATTCAGTAATAATATTAATAACGGTTTTATTTATTAAATTACTTGTGTATGTAATTTAATAATAATAATAATAATTATTATTATTATTATATAGTTATTATTTACTGTTGTTAATATTATTACTATTAATAATAATAATACAATTACAGCTGTACTGATATATAATCACAAAATTCTTGACCAAATCAATGCAGCCCTAATAACAAGCAGAGAAAAGCTTTTTAACAATACATTTTTCCCTTAATCATGCAGCCCTAGCCAAACCATTGTAACATTAGAAAGGAACATGATGCAACCATCTATAAAGCACTGCTCATCCCCTGAGAGCATTAGAGCCATGTCAAAAGAACAATTTAAACAACTTTTACAAGAACAACTTTTTCTACTTTTTGGCTGCTATACTTCCATTTTAAGTGAACTGAATAATGAATAAAGTGAGGTGCATGTACCTGTGTCTGCTGAGGTTGAGTGTAAGCTGGCGGTTCTTCGGTGGGTTTCATGATGGCCGGCTGTGTGTTGGTTGTGGGCGGGACTGATTTAGGGGCAGAGCCTGGTGGGACCTATAATGCCACAAAATAAAATGTGAGACACCGTAGTCCAAAACACCACATGCTTTCACCTTATTTGCAACATAATAATAACAACAACATAAGATCTTTTCCTTTCATTCATAAATCCAGACTGACTGAATGTATCTGACAGTGTTTTGAATGTTGTGGATTATTCAGAAATGAAGCAATTCATGTGCACAATTAAGGCAAGGGAAAACTGTAATATAAAAGCGTTCAGTCGGCTGACTGGCAATCAGACGGGTTTGTGCTGTAAGTGTGGGCTGTTCTGGGCAGCGAGCCCTACGCTGGTACAGCTTCACTAGTTATACCACACTGTGAATGATGTTATTTGTTGGTACTGTATGTATGCTGTTTGTTTCCTTGACTCCATTTCTCTCTTGTTCAGAAAAAAACATACTACTCAAACTAAGTCTGAATGTTTACAGCGCACCTTATACACACATTTGGATGACCTACAACATCTGGCAAAATGTGCAGTATAAAACAGAGCACACGGTATGAAATACTGTATCCCACAATGCAATGTACTCTAATTGACCTTCCATTACCAGCGTGATGACAGAAATTAACATCAGCCGCAATCTCATTGTTCGATTGCATGCAAAAAAAATAAATCAGCTAAATCAGCTGTTTATTTCTGAGATTTAAATGAACATTATAATATAATATAAATATATTTCTGAGATATATAATAAAATTATAATGTTTGAAATCTTTATTGTTGCATAATGCACTATTCAAAATGTTTAGTTTGTATTTATTATGTAACAATGTTATTACAGTTAACTAAAACTAAAGCCATAAAACATTTGTTACTTGAAATTAAACAAAATTTTCACATTTCTCATTTTCAGTTACTTTACTAGATGTACTAAAATATCTCAAACTAAAAAATAAATACTATATAGAAATCTTTTTAAATATCATAATAAAATCAAAAACACAAATTAAAATTAAAGGGGTCATATGATGCGATTTCAATTTTTCCTTTCTCTTTGGAGTGTTACAAGCTCTTGGTGCATAAAGAAGATCTGTAAAGTTGCAAAGACTAAAGTCTCAAATCCAAAGAGATATTCTTTATAAAAGTTAAGACTCTGCCACGCCTACCTAAAACGGCTCGTTCTAACACGCCCCCACATACCTACGTCACAATGTGGGAAGATTTGCATAACGCCGCCCAAATATTCACGCAAAGAAAGAAGGCGTAACTTTAATTCTCGCTGTAGTATTCATTGCCATGTTGTGGAGTCGCTGTGTGTTTTGTTGTGAAAGCGAAACTACTTTGTTTGGCCTTCCAAAAGAGGACACGACTAGAAATCCTGGATAGCTGGCCAATCACAGCACACCTCGCTTTTTCAGACTGATGAACTTTGTAAAAATCGCCGCGTTTCAGAAAGGCGGGGCATAGAGGAGAAACAATAATGTACAGTATGTGGAAAATAATGTGTTTTTTTAACCTTAATCCGCATAAACACATTTCATTACACCAAATACACAAAATACTGTTCTTTTTAGCAGCATCATATGATTCCTTTAAAGAAATAAAAAAAATAAAAAATACTTTAAAATATTAATAAAAACTATAATAGTATCTCAACAGTGCCAAAATAACACTGGTAAAAAAACGTTACAAAATGTAAAAAAACACCTCTTAAGCACAGACGGCCAGCCTCCCTCTCGCTCTTTTTCTCAAAGTGTGTTGGCGGATGGTATTTTCGAGCCGTTCTAATTATTATTGTCCTTAGGAAACCTGTACACTTGCTGATTTTGTACATAATAAGTTTACAGTATCTCAATATAAGAGTGAGTTTGTCTCTGTCCTGGGCGTCTCACCGGCTTTGTGTCTGTGAAAGGGTTATACTCCTCCAGGCCAGGTGGGGCAGTCCGCGTTACTTGTGTCACAGATGGATCCTGCAGAAAACACAGAGAGAGGAAACAGTCTTTAAAGGAACACTGGATCCAGAACACCTGAGAAGAGATGATGCCAACCCCTCAGAGGACCTTAGATTATGCCAACCCTGAAACAACTTACAGAACTACCACATTTTGCTATAAGTTTGATTGCATCATATATAATAATTGCTGTTAATAGCGTTCATCGTCTGTTTGATTACGTCTTTAATTGATTACGTCTTTAATTGATTTGAAAGTCAACCTAGTACTTTTTAATAGTGTTAATTTTGTTAACAAAAACTAAGATGAAAACATTTGTTGATGACATTTTTTCCCATGAGTAACATGAGACGAAGACAACACCAGCATCATTAATTAAACACTTTGTTTTTCATGCGTTTAACATTATGAAACACATGAAACTGTGACTACATCAACATGCAATACCATTGACAAAAAACAAGACTAAAATGTAGTTTAAAACATGAACTATTCCCAAAATCTCTCTATATTTTCTTCAACAAAAAAAAGAAGAGAAAATATAGACCTGTTCAGGGTTAAACTCTGTCCAGAGTTTGGGTCCGTATTGACCCAGAAGAGATACATAAAAATGTGTAAAAAAAAAAAAACCGCATAGTTTTTAGTAAGAGAATGAAACCTCAAAATACAAATCTTTTTCCTTTTTGGTTTTTTACAACATTTTTAAATATTTTTAAATTCTGGATATTGGTTACCAGACGTTTTATTATTATCATTATTATTATTTTTATAGTAGCAATATTTCTGCATAGTCTGCATATTAATCAA
>NW_015656162.1:0-19051 GCF_001515625.1 Sinocyclocheilus rhinocerous
ATGCTAGCAACATGCTAGTAGCATGCTAATCATGTTAGCAACATGCTAATCAGGTTAGAAACATGCTAGAGACATGATAGTAACTTGCTAATCATGCTAACGACATGCTAGTCATTTGCTAGTCATGCCAGCAACATGCTAGTTACTTGCTAATCAAGCTAACAACATGCCATTAACTTGCTAATCATGCTAACGACATGCTAGTTACTTGTTAATCATGCTAGCAACATGCTAGTAGCATGCTAATCATGCTAGCAACATGCTAGTTACTTGTTAATCATGCTAGCAACATGCTAGTAGCATGCTAATCATGCTTGCAACATGTTAGTTACTTGTTAATCATGCTAGCAACATGCTAATCATGCCAGTAAAATGTTAGTAACAGGCCAATCATGTTAAAAAAATGCTAATCATGCTAGAAACATGTTGTCAACATCTATCTAATCTACCTAAATTTTCAAACTTCAGGCTTTTACAACTGCTTTAAACTTTCAGGCTAAGCTTTCTCAAGTTTCTCTTGACAAACTTTTTAATCTAGTTTATTCTAAAATGCTTATTTTTCTATAATGCTAAAAGTATTGTTTTATTTTGAAATGCTTTTATTCTATAACGCAAAAAATATATTCTTAAATGTATTTATTTTTGGAATGCTAAAAGTATTTATTCTAAAGTGCTATTATTCTATAATGCTAAAAGTATTTTTTATTTATTCTAAAATGCCTTTTTTCTCTTTAATGCAAATGCATTTCTTTATTCTAAAATAAAAAATTTCTATAATGCAAAAATTTACTCTAAAATCTTTTTATTTTATAAAGCTAAAAGTATTTTTTTATTTATTAAAAAATGCATTTATTCTATAATGCAAATAATTTTTTATTTATTCTAAAATGTTTTTATTCTACAATGCTGAAAGTGTTCTTTTGAGAGCAGAGTTGAGAGTTTAGTAGTCACTCTGGGTAAGCATGTGCTAAATTAATAAATGTAAACAGTTTGTGTAGTCACTATAATTAGCTTTACATATATTAAAAACGACAGAAGTCCATCATGACGCTCTCTGTGTAAATCTCCATGTCTCTGTAGGACTGTACTGATGTTGGCGATGTGTTCACCTGTGGCGTGAGCTCAATAGCGTCGACTGCTCGGATGCTGGCGTCTTTAGCTGCGGTGTCTCTCTGGGAAACACTCTGTCCCGCTGACAGACTCCAGTCACCCTGAGAACCCTTCTGACAGAAGAAACTACACACACACACACACACAGAGTCAGAACACTGTGCCAGATGATCGCAGTATGTGTGAGTGACGGTGAGAACAACAGACGCACTTGTGCCGGTAGCCAAACATCAGGAAGAGAGCGCAGAATATGATGCAGGCCATGCCGATGTGGATCCCAACCACCAGAGCCGTCATAGAGCCCTCACCATCCTGACGACAGTCACACACACTCTCACCCGCTGCTCTCTCACACACACACACACACACACACACACACACACACACACACACACACACACACACACACTCACACACACACACACACACAAAGTCAGGTCAGGATTATTACAGTGAACTAAAACTGCAGTGTGTTCTGTTATAGAAAATGTCTTAGTAGATAATCCAATAAATACAAGAATTTCACATTAAAGCATACAGAAAAAGCAGAATGTGCATTTTGTGTGAAGCAGCTGATAATAAACATCTGAATAAAGCAAGGATGCATATTGAATGTGATTGTGTTCACTGATGGTCTCTGTCTCCATTTAATGTGTGAGACGTCACACTGCAGACCAGTGATGCTTCCAGTGTTACATATGAACTGGGACTGAAATTAATTTGGCTGTTAAAATTAAGATTTTAGTTTAAAACTACTAGCCAAAAATATCAGAAGTCAGATCCTAGATTTAAACAGATCTATTCTGAAATCTGATTCTGAATCACTAAATCTCGCAGTTAAATTATTGTTTGTGGATTTTCAGATGATGAATATGAAGCGTCACCTGCTGCATCTTTCCCGCTCTTTTCAGTCTCAGCCAATGAGACGAGCCGCTTGTTGCCGATGCTGTCGCCGTTCCCGTTAAAGGCTGTGAGCTGGATCTCATACACCGCTGACGACTCTGCAGGAGACACACACTGACTGTCAGACTGATGGGTGTGTGTGTGTGTGTGTGTGTGTGCGTGTGTGTGAGAGTGTGAGTGTGTGTGTGTGTGTGTGTGTGTGTGCGTGTGTGTGAGAGTGTGCGTGTGTGTGTGTGTGCGTGTGTGTGAGAGTGTGCGTGTGTGTGTGTGTGCGTGTGTGTGAGAGTGTGCGTGTGTGTGTGTGTGCGTGTGTGTGAGAGTGTGCGTGTGTGTGTGTGTGCGTGTGTGTGAGAGTGTGCGTGTGTGTGTGTGTGCGTGTGTGTGAGAGTGTGCGTGTGTGTGTGTGTGCGTGTGTGTGAGAGTGTGAGTGTGAGAGTGAGTGTGTGTGTGTGTGTGTGATCAGGGTTGAGTTCAGGTCACACAGACGGATTCGTGATGTGAATAACAGCATTCAGCTCCTGAAATCTCTTACACGTGAGAACACAAGAAGAGCAGATCAAACTCAGTCATCATTCCCCTCAGCTCAGAAACTCTTCCTCCAAGAAAAGTACAAGCAAGTCACAAATCTGTATAGTTTTACATGGAAAACAGTAACCAAGCAACTGAAAAAGACATTTAGCCTTTGATGGTGAGGCGCGCCGCAAAAAAATCCTTGCTTGTTATGGTCCTGCACCACAGTGAAACACGGCTTCAGCGAGAATCAGCAATCAAATCAGCTCTGTTTGTTTCCCATGAACTAAAACAATACTGCTGATTGTGTTCTTCACAGAATGTGATCAGCTAGTGCCGAGTTTCTCATGAAAGACCTTCATGAACATCTGCATTTTCCAGCCCTGCTTTGACACGTCCAGCTATTAGAGGGACAGTTCACCCAAAAATAACAAATTGTCATCATTTACACAAACTAAGACACTTGGAAGAATGTTGGTAATCAAACAGTTGCTTGACCTCACTGACTTCCATATTATGCAAAAGAAAAATATAGTGCAAGTCAATGGCTACCAGCAACAGTTTGGTGTCTCACATTCTTCAAAATATCTTTTGTGTTCAGCAGAAGAAAGAAATTCATGCAGGTTTGAAACAACATGAGGGTGAGTAAGTGATGACAGAATTATAATTTTTGGGTAATCTGTCCCTTTAAGACTTTTTTCACATAATCACATAAATGTGACCCTGGAGCACAAAACCAGTCATAAGGGTCAATTTTGTGAAATTGATATTTATGCATCATCTGAAAGCTGAATAAATAATCTTTCCATTGATGTATGGTTTGTTAGGATAGGACAATATTTGGCTGAGATACAACTATTTGAAAATCTGGAATCTGAGGCTGCAAAAAAATCTAAATATTGAGAAAATCATCTTTAAAGTTGTCCAAATGAAGTTCTTAGCAATGCATATTACTAATCAAAAATTAAGTTCTGATATATTTACGGTAGGACATTTACAAAATATCTTCATGGAACATGATCTTTACTTAATATCCTAATGATTTTTGGCATAAAGAAAAATCTATAATTTTGACCCATACAATGTATTGTTGGCTATTGCTACAAATATACCTGTGCTGCTTATGACTGCTTTTGTGCTGCAGGGACACAGATATGGACGTCTCAGATGCTGTTTCAGAATATGGTCTTGTTTTCTGGTTGCTCGCTGCTTTTTTTGGTTGAAAACATTGTTTTGCAGCAGATTGCAATTTAGCCTTGTTTAATCTGTTTTGTGTGCAATGATATTAAGATCTGACAACACTGATAATATCTTCCCTGTAGAGACACAAACACAAACCGGCTTTAATAAATGTTGCGCACACAGACTGAACTCTATCATACTGTAGGCTTGGGAGAGATAAGGGGCTTAGCCCCAGCAAAAAAACAGAACAAAACAAAAACTCTGCCATAATTTAATTAAAATATATTTATTTAATTAACATATTCATTGACATATCCCTTACTGATATAAAATTTTAATTTAACTTCATTTGGAGTATTACTTTATTGCACAATGCACATTTCTTAATATTATGCCTAAAATGTGTTTTAATAACACTATTAATAAGGATTGTATGATCTCTGTATAATATCAGTCTTTAAATGCAAGATATTTAAACTGTAGCACAATCAATGCTTCAGTATATCTTTAGTTGGACTTCTGCACAATTAAAGTGCATTAAGTAGAAAATGAGTTGCTCCAGTTTAGCAGAGTTCAGGTAAAGCCGACCAGTTTAGAACACCAAAAGTACAGCCATTAAGCAACTTGTAGAATACTTAGCACAAGATAAATGTATCCGTTCTGGATCCTGAACCTCACTGACCGCATCTTTGATGCTTTATCTGAAACTAAAGTCATTTATTTGTTGACATTACATGTGGATAAATGACCAACTAGAGCGGCAGGATTCTGGATAAACTGAGAATTAATACAGACTAACTAATCACTAATCTCCCTCCATGATGCTGAACTAGACACAATAACGTGTAATCTACTACTGTAGAAGTCCGAGTCATTGCTGCAGTCTATTTATAAAAGATTCAATATTCAGCGAATTAAAAAAATAAATAAGCTGAAGAAATGATTCAATGACTCGCTCGCTCGTAAAGACTTCACTTGTTTCCTTCCTGAAGAAATCAAACGTTTTTTGAACAAATCTCTTGTTTAAGTCACTTGTCACACCTGCTGGTGTTTCGCTGTGATTGATAGTCTTTATTTGAAGCGTCGTCACTTTCCAAAAGCTGATTTACTCGCAGTGTTTATATCTGAACTATAAACTTTTATTCCAGTACTTCTGTGATTGTTTGAATGTTTGTAACACAGAAAGAACGATACAAAAGACTTTGTAAAGCTGTTTTATATACTGTTCTCTGTGCTCAGGTGAACGCAGGTGTGAATGTCACAGTGTGTCAAGCTTTAATAGATAGATGCCACTGCTGCCATTACAGCCAATGTGTTTGAGTTTAATTAGGAACTTAGTCTAGATGAACTAACTTAAGAATAAAGCTTCTTTACTGGCATCAGTGGTTCTTTAGATGACTTAAAAAAGTTCTTTAAAAAATAAATGGTTCTTTTAAGAACTGGTCACTGGAAGGTTCTTCTACAGCATCACTGCAGAAAAAAAGCCTTCATTTATAATAGTGAGACTCAAAGTAAATCAAAGGATTGAAGAACAGAAACCTGACAGAATATTGGGGGGGAAATATGGATGAAGTGTGAATATGATCATGCAGAACTGAAGATGACTGAATCAGTGTGTAACTCAGATACACGAACACGCCTTCGGATGAAATGTTTTATTACAAAACGTCTTTGATAAAAAGGAATAATTTACATGCATTCGTCCTGTATTTTAGACATCAGTGTCGACCTTCTGGTCGTGAACCTTTTAAAAATCGACCTTCACAAAAAATACAGGAGGGAAAGAGAGCATCTACGCACAAGAAGAACCATCACATGCGTTCTTTTCGTGTGGATTTGTAATGTTAATTTACAATTGCATTAATTTTACATCATGTTAGATAATAATACTGCTATACATGATTTAATATAAAAAAATGACATTTCAAAATATAGCAATTAAAACAAAAAACAGCGTCTGAAGGTTTGTTATGACAAGCTCTCTTCTTATTTCACTCGAGGTTATTTTAGCGTAGTTTGATTCGTATATTCAGTTCAGCAGCATTGAGTTAAAGAGAGTGAACTTTATCTGGACTCTGCACATGCATTTGGACGCTTGGATGTGACCGATTTCAGTCAAAATCACAATTTAGACGCAGCCAGAGCAACAGAAATGCATTTCACATTTAAATCTTCACATTATGCGCAGGCTTCGTTCATCGGGGAAACCAGAGGTCTAACGCGCTGTGATGCGCACCTGATCAACAAGCTATGCTTCATCCAAAGACTCGAATTTAACTTCTGCGCAAAAACATCGCATAAAGCACCGTTTCCATCCAACGAGTCAAAGAGAACAAAATCATCACTTCCTGATAAACTGACACTAAATATCACTAAGAAAACTTGGAGAAGCCACTGAATATAATAATTTTCATATCTGATGAATGACTTACGCCTCAGAGCGAGCAGACGAAACACAATAAATGCTGTCACTGCTTTCAGAGGCGGATGCTGCTGTTTGGGAACGCAGTCGTTTAAGACAATTATACAGAAATACTTTGACGACAGACTTTACTCAGGCTTTTCAGAACAACATTTCAGATGCTGTGAACGAGATCGGTCCGCTGCTAGTCGAGTTATCCCGTCACGTGACTTTTTAGATGCGCTTGGAGGAAATTATTCGGTAAATGTGTTTCCATCGTAGTTTATATGCGTAAAGTTGATCCTACTCAACTGTGCGCATACGTTTTTTATGCGCATTTTTAGAATCTATGAGCATCTTGGCGTTTCCATCCGGTGCGATATTATAAAAATAGGTGGATGGAAACATAGCTTGTGAAAGTCGCGTCACTTTACACGCGAATCACGGCGTCGCGCAGCCGCGTGCGGTACTGATCCAGCCAGTTCCGGAGCTCGGAGATCCGGTAGCCCTCTGGTCCTCTGCCGCCCTGATACACCACCTTCCCGTCCTGGACGATGTAGAGTCTGTCGAAATACGCTCCGTACGCGCTGTTGCACGAGTTCTCCATGCTGTCGGCGACTATCGCGACGCCCGGCGCCTCGCGCGCCATCAGCCGCGCCGCGCGCAGCCTCTCCTCCAGACTCCGGTGCCTGCGGATCTGATACGGAGCGTCAGAACTGACCCAGCCGTCGGAGGGATGCGCCTCCTCGATGTAAATCACCAGCGCGTCGGCGACGTCCGCGTACTGGAGCACGAGCCGCTGGAATGCCTTGAGACGCGTCATGAACGGCGGTCAGCTGCAGCTTCCGAAATTGAGCAGCAGCGGCCTCTGAGCGCACGCGAAGTCCAGCACGCGTCTGCGCGTCGGGTCCGCGAGCGGAACTACTGCACTGTTGGGCGCGTCGCGGCCGAGACGCGCGAACTTCATCCAGTCCAGCTTGTGTCCGTGGAAAACCGCTTTGAGCGACTCCCAGCTGAACATGCGGCTGCTGTCGGAGATGCACAGCGGAGGGTCCTCGTCCTCCTCCTCACTCCGCAGATGGAACAAAACTCTTCTCCTCACGCACAGAAAATCAAGACACCACAGCATGAACGCGGCGACGAGAAAACGCGGCAGGATCACCAAACACGCCAGCGCGTTTTTCAGCGCCTTCGCCGCATTCATGATCGATCCCAGAAGAGTTTCTGGTGTTCAGCGGCTCAACTTCCCTTTTATATGATGAATGAATGTCAGTCAGTCACTCCGCCTCCAAACACACGCTGGAACACACCGAGGCGCATCACTCATATTCCGAAATGCCATTCCGTGGAGGAACGGAGCGCAGCGCAAACAAGTGCGCTTTAAGATCAAAGCGTCTCCTATTAACGTTAAAACTCTTGATGGCTTCAGAAGTTCTCGTCAGTCCGCTTCAGGAGCTGTAGCAGCGCACGGACGCTCGCGAATGACTCCCTGACGCGCTGCGAAAGTTCCTATGATCTGAATGAGTGATTGAGCCGGTGAGCGTCAGTCGATCATCTGAAGACACCAGACGGCGCTAACCCTCTGATCTTCAGCCGGATCAAGCGCGCAAACCACTGCGCATTCACTGCCGCGCATCACAAGAGTTTCCATCATGCACTATTTCAGGTCATCCATGCATTCTGCCCTGCTGAAAAAAACAAACACACAATAGAAACCATCACAGAATTTGTAATGGTTTTACTGGTTATAATGGAAACTCTAATGGTCCCTGTGGGGTTCTACTGGTAATTGGTCGCCTGCTATTGGTGGCTTGTTAACACCACTGAATCCTAATGAAATATGTCATCCTGGAGCACAAAACCAGTCATAAGGGTCAATTTTTTAAAAATTTAGACTTATGCATCATATGAAAGCTGAATAAATAATCTTTCCATTGATGTATGGTTTGTTAGGATAGCACAATATTTGGCTGAGATACAACTATTTGAAAATCTGGAATCTGAGGGTGCAAAAAAGTCTAAATATTGAGAAAATCATCTTTAAAGTTGTTCAAATGAAGTTCATAGCAATGCATATTACTAATCAAAAATTAAGTTTTGATATATTTACGGTAGGAAACTTACAAAATATCTTCATGGAACATGATCTTTACTTAATATCCTAATGATTTTTGGCATAAAAGAAAAATGGATAATTTTGACCCATACAATGTATTGTTGGCTATTGCTTAAGACTGGTTTTGTGCTCCAGGGTCACATATAGAATAAGTACATAGTGTATAGTTTGTAATTTGGGACAATTTTACAGCTGTAGCACAGCAAATGCTTTTTAATGTCCAGGAGGCTGACGCTACTGTTCACATGCATCAAGTGTGCTATACACTTTCAAGTAGTTTAGTTTGGAGTCGCTGCATGAGGTGCTGTAATTACTGTGTCCTAAAACATTCATTCATCAACAATACACAAATCAAAACATGATTGGCCAAATAAAAAAGTCCAATCATAAATAAATGTTATCCATCTAAACTCTGTGTGCGGTCTTCAAAGGACAGCATGGAATTGAATCAAATCGAATCGAGAGCTTGTGAATTCATGATTCAATAAATCAGTGTTTTTGAAGAAACTGATTGAATGAATGATTCAGATGACTCTCTCATAAAGACTTGCTTCATTCCTTAAATAAATCAGTGTTTTTGCATTTCTTATTTGAACAGAAAGCTATAGTGTTGATGGTAGTTATTGTTTCACACACATGATCAGGGCGTTAATCTAAAAACAGCCGTTGCTTTACGTGACAGCCGTGCATTACTGGATCACCTTTCAACCTAAACATGTATGATTCTGCACACCGTATCATATTGCGCTTTAAATATGTCGCAGGTTAAGTTCATAAGTTCAGAATGCATTCTATGATGTTCAAACAACATTTAGCCAGACGAAAATAGGACACACTATTAGTACAGACAGAGTGAGTGTTCATATGCGCGGTGTATGTTACATGTGAATATCCACAGAAGCACGTCTGTGACGGATCCCAGCGAAGCCACTGCCGCACTTCATGCATTATATTCATATTTGCAAATATGCACGAAACTCTATATGTGACCCTGGAGCACAAAACCACTCATAAGGGTCAATTTTGTGAAATTGAGATTTATGCATCATCTGAAAGCTGAATAAATAATCTTTCCATTGATGTATGGTTTGTTAGGATAGGACAATATTTGAAAATCTGGAATCTGAGGGTGCAAAAAAATCTAAATATTGAGAAAATCATCTTTAAAGTTGTTCAAATGAAGTTCTTAGCAATGCATATTACTAATCAAAAATTAAGTTTTAATATATTTACAGTAGGAAATTTACAAAATATCTTCATGGAACATGATCTTAAATCTTCATGGAACATAATCTTTACTTAATATCCTAATGATTTTTGGCATAAAAGAAAAATGTATAATTTTGACCCATACAATGTATTGTTGGCTATTGCTACAAATATACCCCAGCGACTTAACACTGCTTTTGTGCTGCAGGGTCACATATTTATAAAAAACCGAGGTGAGCGTCTGAACTGCCCATCATGATGAGACTCAAGAGCAGCAGCTTTTGTCATTCAGTCATGTAAAGAGTGTAAAACCCGTCCGGTATCTGCTGCTGCAACCTCACACACGTCTCCAAGACGGAAAAGAGACAAACAGAGCTTTCACATTATGATGAAACTCACTCTGAAGACTCTTTCAGAAGAAACAAACCCTTCTCTCGGTTTATAGTGCTTAATGGCTTCTTCCCAAACAGCTTAAAAGTCCATGCGTACAAACATATTCAGGCTGTTGAGATATCTGAGATTTCTTAGGCTATTATTTGTGAAAGCAACAAAAAAATCTACTTTCATTGTGGCATTCTTCAGGATAAAGAGAACACATAATCATGTCAGAGGAACAAGACTGTGTGTCTAGATGCGTGGTCTCGGGCTTCAGATGAAAGCGGCGTTTTCTCTGTAAACCGGATTATGGTGTTTCCATGGAAGCAGCTCTTCTTCTCTCTGTTCTTCTGACAGTCATGAGTTCATTCTGCTGAATGCGTGTTGCTTATCTTTGTTTCTTCACTCAATTTAAGGTTTGCTGTTCCAAAAAGAGGAATGCAGCGTCAGTGCAAAATCAGAACTACGTCATCTTCATCTTGACTGCAGTCCTTCAGAAGCATCTTTGTTCTCGTCTAGTCAAGTCACCTTTATTTATATAGCGCTTTTAACAATACAGATTGTGTCAAAGCAGCTTTACAGTATTAAACAGTGTGTCAATAATGCAAAAGGACAATAGTAAACACTCATCATTGAATTCAGTGATATTCATCGTCCAGCTCAGTTCAGTTTAAATAGCACATGTGCAATCAAGATATCACTGGATATTAAGTGGAGTGTGTGTTTGGTGACTGTGAGGATTCACGGCTGAGATTGGCATCCACAAACCCCGTCCAGATCTGCAGTTTCCAGTCTGATCTCTCAGTTTAGCGTGTGCTTATGTGTGTTTCTTCAGGAATGATTGATTTATTCTCTGGGCCTCTGTCTCTCCGCTGCGCTGCTTGGCTTGTAACCCAGTTACCTTCTATAAACCGAGCTGGCTCTTGGCAGCGGCGCTGGGTTTATCCGAGGACAGCGAGCTGGAAAATCACCCAGTGCGATCCGCAGGCTTACTGAGGTGGCTCAGGTCCAGCGCTGATGAAACACCATGAAGGCTGTCACCGGCGAACTGTCATCGCAGCCGCTTCATCATCCTGCAGCGTTTCTTCCACAGACTTTGATTCCCAGCGTCCCTCGCTCAGCTCCCGCTCCACTCACATGAACCGGCGTTTCTCAGCAGCCGCAGTCACAAAGGACACATCTGATAATCCCACAGTCACGAGGCTCTTTGATCCGTGTGCTTTTTTCTCTCTAACTCAATGGCTCTGCGTTTCGTACAAAGATGCACACGTTTCTGTGGCGTCCTGAGAAATATGTCACTCTTGTGCGCCACTGTACACAGCGAGATGAGTGCATTATGCGCAGTGTTGGGGAAAGTTACTTTTAACCAAATTGCTGAAGACACCCAGCCAGGTATAGCCTTATCTCCAAATGACTACAACCCCACTGACTCCCTATGCCAATGCATTGATGAAATTAACAGTTGGATGTGCCAGAACTTTCTTCAGTTAAACAAGGAGAAAACTGAAGTCATTGCATTTGGAAACAAAGATGAACTTCTCAAGGTGAATGCATACCTTGACTCTAGGGGTCTAACAACTAAAAATCAAGAATCTTGGTATGATTCGGGAGACAGACCTTAGTTTCAGTAGTCATGTCAAAGCAGTAACTAAATCAGCATAAAATCATCTCAAAACATTGCAAGAATTAGATGTTTTGTTTCCAGTCAAGACTTGGAGAAACTTGTTCATGCCTTTATCACCAGCAGGGTGGACTATTGTAATGGTCTTCTCACCGGCCTTCCCAAGAAGACCATTGGACAGCTGCAGCTCATCCAGAACGCTGCTGCCAGGATTCTGACTAGAACCAGAAAATCTGAGCATATTACACCAGTCCTCAGGTCCTTACACTGGCTTCCAGTTATATTTAGGATTGATTTTAAAGTACTTTTACTCGTTTATAAATCACTCAATGGCCTAGGACCTAAATACATAGCAGATATGTTCACTGAATATAAACCTAACAGACCACTCAGATCATTAGGATCGAGTCAGTTAGAAATACCAAGGGTTCACACAAATATACCAAATACTGCTTTTAGTTATTATGCCGCCCGCAGCTGGAATCAGCTTCCAGAAGAGATCAGGTGTGCTAAAACATTAGTCACATTTAAAGTTTAGCTGTGCGTTTACTGAATGAGCACTGTGCTACGTCCGAACTGATTGCACTGTATTTTATGTATAATCATTTTCTATTTTTATCTGTTTTAATTCATTTTAAAATCAAATTTTAAATCATTTTAAAAGTTTTTAAATTCCTTGTTTTATTGTTGTGATTATTTTTTATGATTATTTTTATTACTTTTATGTAAAGCACTTTGAATTACCATTGTGCATGAAATGTGCTATATAAATAAACTTGCATTGCCTTTAAAAGTAATGCATTACAATATTGCGTTACTCCCTAAAAATAGTAACTAATTACGTTACTTAGTTACTTTTTGTGGAAAGTAATGCGTTGCGTTACTTTTGAGTTACTTTTTAAATCTGGGCAGGGCTTGCTTGTTAGTTTTTAATATAAAAAAGTTCTTCTTTTACGAATGTAAAAGCCCTTTCACAACAAAACTGGAATGAATGCGGCTCAGGCTGAAGGAAATGTAAATTCACGTCTGTACAGTAGAGGGCGCCGCTCAAACTAATCACATGAAGAATATGACGCAGCAGAATGAAGTTCAACACTATTCAGCAATAACTAAAATGATACACAGATGTGTTATTTTTGATTATTAGTATGGTTGAAGTGGATCATCGAAGGTCAGTAGCAAAGACATTATTTAATAAAATGGGATTAAATACATAAATGATATTTGTCTTTTTTAACATTTAATTATTGCAGCTTTGTATAATATTCTGAGTTTGCATTTGACTGTTTTTATTGATTTTGAGGAACACTGAATGTGTTTGTGTGCAGTGAGATGAGTAAACACATGTTGATATTTAGTCTAGAACTACAGTAAGATCATGTTCACACACAACGCTCTGCACTTACTCCTGATTTCTGTCACCATGGCAACACCAGAGCTGTCACTCAACACATGGAAACAAAGTAACTGCTGTTACTCATTTGAAAAATAACTCTGATATTTCCTTCTAAATTAAAAAGTAATGTGCTACTAGTTACTTAAAAAAAGTAATGTGATTACGTAACTTGCGTTACTTGTAATGCGTTCCCCAACACTGATTATGGAATGCACTTCCATCTCACACTCTTAAACCAATGCACTTACATATAAAAACAGAAATAAATTAATCTCTTCTCTAACTCACTTCCTAATCCAGTTGTCTAATGAATCTGGCATTGTGTATTTCGACTATTGTCGGCTCTTTGACGAATTGCTCTTTTGTAAGTCACTTTGCATAAAGCATCTGGTAAATGCAGAAATCTAAATATAAATGCAAAGCAAGGCTGCACATGGGAAAACAGAATTATGGATAGAAAGGAACAAACACTAATGTGGACGATGCTTCCCGTTCATGATGAAATGCATACGGTGAAGCAACACTGCAAAAACTGAAAGTTGTAAACATGAATGTTAATGTGAATGTGTTGACAGGTACAACGAAACTTTAGTCTCTTGAGTAATTTATAGATTCTATGAGGCACGAGCGATTATATTTCTCTTCCGTTGAAGAGCTTTGCATGATTTTACGAGCTCAGAGAGCTGGAGTGAAAGGCCTGTAACCCGTCATTTCAGTCTCATCAGCTTTTATTGTTTTTCCTGAAATGAAAGACTGCTACTAACACTCGGTCTGGAGATCTGCACTGATTTATTCGTGTCACAGTGACTATCTACATTCTCACCTCATGAAAACATTTCCAAACGGGCACATCGCTTGAAGTACTTATTTAATGTCGTAAACCGATATGAATAAGCAGACTTCTGAGAGTGTGTGTAATACTAGTTTGAAATTGATCTGATCTAAATAGCCAGTCAGAATGGTTTCTATAAAGCATATTGTCCTGCAAAGAACACTTTTCAAATGCTTTAATTTTCCTCATGACTGTTATTTGTAACATTCACCAGAAAACTCAGCATTTTGGGGCCCGATGTACTCAAAGTCTGAAGCGGATTTTCAGCACAAAACAATCAAAGCCTTTAATTTCCCGCGGAATAATCTGAATAATCTTGCATTAACGGCTGGACGAAACACCTAATCTAACCTCCTAATTACAGGCTTGCATCATAATCACACTTTGACTAAAGAGTCTAGACTGAAAAACAACACAACAGTATAATGATTGTTAGTGACTGAAGTGTTAGATCGTAGATGTTTCTGTTATAATAATCATAATCGCTCATGTGATCTCAAGCATTAACATTTTTTGGTTTTGGGGCCGGATGGTTGTGTTGACGTTGAGTTTTATATTGGGTTAAACACTGCGGGGGGCGGACCCAGATGAAAATTAACAAATGCATTAATTGTTAATGAATGTTTTACTTTATTGGAATGGTACAAAACTTGGTAAAGGTTTTGGCACTTGCTATGTGAACATAGGCTAAATGGTCCTGAAAAAAACAGTCACACTTACATTGTTCAGGTCAAAAATGACAGCATTGGAAATGAATGGAAACAAATTTAATCTAGTGGAAACTTTTGGTACTGCAGCCAAACACAATCTGACTATGTTGATTGTTGTTGTTTTGTGATATCAACCTCAAATTTGGAGCACAACCGGTTTAGATTTATGGCTTAGATTTTCTTGCAGTTTTAGAGTAAAACATGTTTTGGAAAATTTTTATATAAATTTTTCAAATAGCATTTTCGAGCATTTTTTCATAATAATAAACTTAACCATCTATAGCCTTTTTTTAGTTAATTTTTTTTTAACTTTTCCACTTCGGCAATCATCTGATATGTGTATTCTTTACTTAAGTCTTAAGTGCTCCAAAGCATTCAAGATTTACGACAGTTTAAGTTTTCAGGTCTGTTCTTAAAAAGTGGTTAACAGGTAATAAATGGATCATAACTATTCCTATAGGCATAACTACGCCATCAATATAAATTAGTAACATTAAAATCTCCTAAAAATACAAAATAATAACTAAACAACATTATCAAACTAAAATATAGTACATTCATTTCATTGAAATAAAAAAATGTCATTTTTGAGCGCCACACAAGGAGCACCAGGGTTATTTACTTTAAATTATTCACATTTGTATTTACATTTGCTCAAGAGTCAAACACGACGCTCTTTTCACACACGGCTGAGTCTAGACTTTAGAATCAAGAATCACCACAAGGACTAAAATGCCACATAACATCCCGAACAACACACTGGCATGGGATCTTTTTGTTTTTCAAATAATTGATCTCTGTCCCATGTTGATACAAATAAGTTCAAACTGTATTTTTAACGCCAGACAGACACAATTCATGAATCAAGCGAAGAGTTTAAATCATCCTGAACAAGCAAAACCTTTGCCTGCATTTGAAAACATCAAACATGTTTTTTAGACATTTGTTGCCATGATGACTAAGTAACTGATACATTTTAAAAATGAAAGATGAAACCTACCCCAATGTAAAATTGTGAATGTAGAGTTTTACAATAAGTTCTCATTTGGTAATTACATTGTATGGGTCAAAATTATCGATTTTTCTTTTATGCCAAAAATCATTAGGATATTAAGTAAAGATCATGTTCCATGAAGATATTTTGTACATTTCCTACCATAAATATATCAAAACTTAATGTTTGATTAGTAATATGCATTGCTAAGAACTTCATTTGAACAACTTTAAAGATGATTTTCTCAATATTTAGATTTTTCCCATATTTGAATCTTAAATAATTTCACCAGACTTTATAAGTTAGGACAGAAATAATTGCAGCTGCTTTAAATAATAACGTGTTTCTCCCATGAGAGAACACTTCATCTTCTCCAGCTAAAGTCTTCATCGTTTCAGATATACTCAGTATTTCAAATATCTTTAGACGTGTTTTCCCCGAACACACACACACACACACACACACACACACACTGACAAACGTCTGCCAGATTCCAGGAGGTCAAAGGCCAACATGTGCGGCCTATGAAGTGCACTCACTGACCAGCATCATGTGTAACACAATCTGCTGCACATCAGAAACGGTTTCACACAAGCAGACAGAATGACTGATGACTTCAGAAACTGATGTGTGCTTGCTTTTCTGCATGTGCTACACAAGTGTTTTCCATCTCTGCATTTAGAATATTTTGATAAACTAGCATGCATTTATGTATATGTATTTCCGTGTTGATGCAAACGCCGGTCAGACCATCAGTGCAGGTAAAGTGTGTCTGATATTTCGTCACATGTCGGTTGCCATGGGAGATAAAGTCCCGTCTGTCTCTCCAGCAAATCAGCGTTTTCATTTTCAGAGGAAATGAGCAGCTTTATTATGTGCTGCTTATGCAATCAAACTGTGTGTGTGTGTGTGTGTGTGTCTGTGTGTGTGTGTGTGTGTGTGTCTGTGTGTGTGTGTGTGTGTGTGTCTGTGTGTGTGTGTGTGTGTGTGTCTGTGTGTGTGTGTGTGTGTGTGTCTGTGTGTGTGTGTGTGTGTGTGTCTGTGTGTGTGTGTGTGTGTGTGTCTGTGTGTGTGTGTGTGTGTGTGTGAGAGAGTGTGTGTGTGTGTGTGTGTATGTGTGTGTGTGTGAGTCTGTGTGTGTGTGTGTGTGTGTGTGTGATAGGCTCGGTCCTCTATAATAAACTCGCAGCGCTATCGTGTCTCTCGTCAGCTGTCAGACAGACAGGTTTGAGCAGTGAGACGCAGACGGTCGGAGCGCATGCGCACTGCTCTGAGGTCGAATGAGGACAAACTCAACCTCCCTTTATATGCGTGTAAGATACAGCCACATTCATTTCTACAGCTCTGTTCACCATACACACTGTTTCAAAGCAGCTTTACACAAAATCACGATGCTAATGTTTATAATATCTTATGTTTATGCCTTTAAGTCGCATATTTATCAGATTAGAGCTGGATGATGATATTGTTACATTTTGCAACTTTATAAACAATCAGTTGAGATTCGCTATATATTATAGGCCTATCGCTTTATGTGAGTGCATGCGGATAAAGCTGAGCTGGATACATATATATGATATGATATTAGTGAGCTCATCTCCTATAGACTGTCATTGTTTTTATATCAGGTTAATAATATTTTCTATATCCTGACAGACACAGAAACCAGTGCAAATAGCTAGATATATTTTAATGACATAATATACATAATAATAAAGTGCATTCTACAGACCGAGCCGAACCAGGCCAGTCATGATCCGATCTGACAGATGAAGGCCTCAGACTCAGTCTGTCGTGTTCTGGAGGAGTCTGAGGGCTCTGCTCTCTCTGCAGGGGTCTCTCCATCTGCTGCCCATCATCTGACGCTCCTCCGATCACAGACAAAGAGGAGGTGAAATATTAGCGCACGAACACAGATCGCTGTTCATGTTCAGCTCTTCTTCTTTCTAATACATCTGGTTGAACATGATTCCAGCGGCACTTTAACATGATGCGTCAATATAGCGGTGTGTGCACGTGTTAACTCCACCTCTTTGAGAACTTGAACACTTTAATTGCATCTGTATGAAACAAGGGACATTCTAAAATGCTTAACGTGGCTTAATGCGTTAATGCAGTGTTTTTGAAAGACAAAACTCAGTAAACACATTATTAATAAAGCATACTATATAATGACAAGCAGAGCCTATAATAAAACACAGTTTTAATGCATCCACATTGATGTTTTCCTATGGAAAGAAAACGCTTAATGTGTTATTAAACGCATTGCGTTCGTATCCTGGACTCATCTGCTTGTCTGTACATAGTATGATTCATTAATAACCTGTTTACAGAGTTAGGTCTTATAAAAACTGTCTTAATGCATTAGGCCACGTTAAGCGTTTTAGAATGTCCCTGAAACAATGCTTTTATAAGGTTATTCCTCTGAGCGAGTCTCCGTCCAAACACAGTGTGCGCACTAATCTAACTGATATAAAAAAAAAGAAATGCGTTTTTGTGGATTTTAATGTTCATTTATAACTCTATAATTTGTTTTCTCGCCTTAGTACAGCAGCTAAACTAGTAAACGCTGCTGCGTGTTTCTGAGAGAGTCACAGCAAATTTAATATCTAAATAATTATTATTAATAAATAAATAATAGTAATGCAATCGCTCGATATTTTTCCTCTTTTAGGAAGTCTATGTATGCAAATGTGAACGCAAAAACGATTTGTTGTAGTTTGCGTTCACTATAGAAATGTCTGCTTCTCAGAACCTCAGAAATGTGAAGGGGTCCCTTTTTAAAGTTAAGCTTATTTTAGTTTTAGAGACGCATTTTCAGATCGCGGTTTAAAATCGCAAGCGCGTTCAGTGTGACGCTTCCGTGTGAAGAACGCGTCGCATCTGAGATGAAAGGTTTGAGTTTTTAATTCAAGAGTTAATGTCGATTATAAACCAGTCAGTAACAGTGATAACACGGTTTGTAGTTGAAACATTCTTCAACACTTGTAGCTGCATGGAACGATCTGTAAGACTAATTTTATTCAACAAAGTAATCATCTGATCTGAAGAAACACTGGAAGCTCGTATAATGACAGCTGAACTCGTCCTGTCACGTCCTGATGTTTGTGAACGAAAGAAGACATGAAATCTGGCAACGAGTTGACAATAAAACAGTGTCGATATGTGATCTGTCTATAATTACTAACCAACCATCACGCGTTTCTGGCTAGATTTACTGCAGAAACCCGATGAGCAGTTCAGTCATCATCCTTATCTTTATTTCATCACTTATATAACAATAAAGTCTTGACTGCTTGTTTATCATAAGCAGGTTTTCACTGAAATCAAACCCTGAGGGTCACATTAAAATCACACCTCTGAGACTGAAGCACCTGCATTAAACTCAGATCATGAGGACCATTCAGAACCAGAGAGAGCTTCATTCCTTCCAGTCAGTTATAAGTTACTTCTAGTGAGACTTTATTGTGTTGCTCAGGGGTGACACTGAAGTTCATGGATCAAACCTTCAGCCTTTCACTTACCAACCCTTGCTCAGCAATGGATGCTCTGCAGTGAATGGGTGCCGTCAGAATGAGAGTCCAAACAGCTGATAAAAACATCACAATAATCCACAAGTAATCCACAGCACTCCAGTCCATCAGTTAACATCTGGAGAAGACAAAAGCTGAAACTAATCCAGCATTAAGACG
>NW_015656162.1:19444-27475 GCF_001515625.1 Sinocyclocheilus rhinocerous
CTGTGCTTGATCTGTGCAGATTATGTGAGAGACAACAGGAGATGCACTTTTTCACTGGAGGAAGAGTTATTATGGATTATGGACTCTGGTATTTTAGTTAAAAGCGTCTTAATGCTGGATTTGTTTCAGCTTTTGTCTTCTCCAGATGTTAACTGATGGACTGGAGTGCTGTGGATTACTTGTGGATTATTGTGATGTTTTTATCAGCTGTTTGGACTCTCATTCTGACGGCACCCATTCACTGCAGAGCATCCATTGCTGAGACACTGATGCAATGCTACATTTATACAAACCTGATGAAGAAACAAACTCATCCTAATCTGGGATGGCCGGAGGGTGAGCACATTTCCATTTTTGGGTGAACTGGTTCTTTAATCTACTTCCTGATCTAGTAGAACTGGACCAGAAAGGAGTTTGAAGAATTAAGGCCATGAATCGTGTCATGTGGACACTCAGTCATGTAGATGTTTCGTAAACAGCCTGGAGCAAATGCACAAATTGAGGCGTTCAGCTGTGGTTTTGTCAAAAGTACGAAATGAAGACAGAAAGAAATGACTTTCTCGGTTCATCAGAGGCAAAAGGCTTTAATGTGACGAACACAACGCACTGCTGGAGGAACGCTTTCCAGTAAATCTCCTTAGATGATAACAGAAGAGTTTATATCTGCAGGTCTTTCTCTCGATTAATAACTGAGAAGTGAGAACATGGACTCACTGATTGGTTTACGTTGGAACGGTTGTGATGAGATTGTTAGCAGCACTGGAGAAGCAGACGTTATAAACGCCATCATCATGACTTCAAAGCTGCCCAGAATGATTAGTGCATGTAACTTACTTTACAAATGACTCTAACAGCTCTCTGATTATGATGGATCAGCCTCTTTACTGTAAATCACATCCAACACTGTTTGTTAATATGGCTTGTTTCCTGCTTTACTGTCAGCTCTTTCTGATGTGTGCTCATAAATCTTCATCTAATATCCCAGACCCTAAATAACTCGGAAGTATTATGGTTAAGGACTTTTAGTGTGGTTTACACTGTAAAAAATCACTTCATAATCAATATATACAGTATAAATCCTTCAAATAGTGTGCAAGAGATCACATATACAGTAGTGAAGGGTGCTTGTTAGACAAAACCGTCACCAATATATGAATTACACCCCAAACATTCTGTTCGTTACGGGATTGCATTTTATAAGATTTAATTTTCTTCCTCGAGTTCCTCCACATTTTCGACCATGTTACTAAAACAGTGTGTTTTTATGTAAGCAGAGCATGCAGGGATTTCCAGAGGAACAAAAGATACATTCAGAACCGTGTCGCTGGTGTTCGGTTCCTGGAAACAGCCTGAGACAAAAGCGTAATATTTTTCTATAAAGGGGTAAACGAGTTTTCAGCTGGTCCTCTGATCTTTCTACGCTTCATGAGGACGTGGCCCTGAAGCCATCACAACCTCGCTGTGTTCATGGGAACAGTTGGATGTCCTGCTACACTTCTGTGTGTTACATAGAGAACTGTGTGTTGTGTTTTGCAAAAAGTGTTTTATGAAATTGAAAACTGAGTCAAAGTCTGAGATCAGTGTATGGTTTTGTAGATTTGGTGTGTGCTTCTGCTGTTTGAGCGTCAGCTTTCAGAAACTGTGTGACAAGAGAAGATTGTGTGTGTAAGCAGCTGAAAAAAACTAATATCTGTCCACAATGAGCTATTGAGCAGAGCTGCTGTTATTCTCAACAACACACATCTGGAGCTCGTCTGTCAAACTGTGTTTATGGGCAGTGAGGACATGACTTTCATATCGCTCAAAACACAACCGTAAACTGTCAATGAACAGTGTGAATACTAGCGTGTCTGGGTTTATCTGATACGCGCCGCTCAAAGATCATGAAACCTTTTCTGGCCAAAATATACTAAAAATGTATTTCAGGGGCAAGAAAATAGATTTCTAATCTTACAGTAGCCTACATTTAGGCTTGTTTTAAAATTCAAATGTGTTATAGGCTCACATGTGTTACAGATAATAAAGTTTTCCTTCAAATGTGACACGTGAATCTATTTTATGAGATTGAAATATATGGAGAGTAAAATATAGGCTATTTACTAAAAATATATTTATATTTCTAAAATGTATTTTCAAAAAATGGACAAAGTATATTTGTAGAAGGGTCATTCTTCTTTTGGTATGGCAAGATGTCTTAAAATGTATTTCTTATTCTAACATTTAAACTTAGACCACATTATTAGATTACCTTTTGACTTTTTGAAAAAAAAAATGTGTGCATTTATTTAGCCATATGGAAGGTGACACCAGTGACAATTTTCATGAAAAATTTATTTTATAAAATATTTGCTGCAAGGTATCAAAACACATGTTGTCGATCATGGTATACTCACTAAAGTAAGTAGTTTAATCCATTTGTATTTTAGTTTTTTACAGTTCCCTGACAATAAAGCAGGTCATGCCAGTGAGTTCAACTAAAAGCTTCATATGAAATCATGAGATGAATTCTGAAAACTGAACAGAGGCAATCTTCATAGATCTTCAGGAAACAGGAAACAGGAAGTCAAGTGATGTCATCAGCGTGATTTTTATTTCAAAATAAACGATTTTTGTTAAACAGTAACACCAGTGACACAACTCCAGGGGACCATTACTTTCATTATACATTTTATAAATTTATTCAGCATTTAGTTTTTTTTAACGCCATTTACATCATATATTTGATAGTTATGAATACATTATTGTATTTTAAATGGTAGAAAAACCTGTTTTTGACCTCAAAATATAGCACTTTCCCTCTGAACATGCAGTTTTGTGCTGTCTGGAATTCCATATAAAATAGAATATTCCACGCTGATGGCTCAAGAAGGTGCAATTGTTCAAATAACATATTGTTTCATTTTAAAATATAAATAAATTGTAACCCTAAAGTGTTTTTAAGTGTAATATTTCTGTAAAGGCTAGGGACAAAAAAATGGACATTTCCATAGAAAGACCCAGGAAACATATTTGCATAAATATATTTTTAAAGCATATTTTAGCAATTTGAAATGCATTGAAAAATATATTTGAGACCGCCCAAAATATCGCACTATATATCCATCAAGCCCTATTCAAACCGGAAAGTGATACTTTTACGGAAACACTGATGAGATACAAAACCAGACATCAAACAGAAAAAATACGCGTTCAGTTCACAAAACACATTCTCGGTGGTTTACACCATAAATATATATATTTATATATCTACACAATCATTAGCGGCTCAGCATCACTCACCTGCCGCCTGCTGGAGAGCCGAAGCCACTACCATCGAAAGAAGTATTCAAAGATATTTCATGATGGAGCCGCGACGAACATCTTTATTTGATTCCGAACAATTCAGCGTTCAGCGGTGTGACGGAAACACATGGAAAGCGAAATACGTTCCTTAACGTGATTCCGAGTATAACCGGTAGATGGCAGCAACGTCCAGGAATAAACAAACCATCATTTCAGACACAAAACACGATCAAGAAACATCGAGATATACAGGAATCCAGGTTAAATTGTAAAGGCCATTGTTTTGTTAATTTATAAGACTAAATACAAGGTTAAGATCTTGTAAGACCAAGTAAAAAAAGAAGAAGGAGTTAATGTGACCCTGGAGCACAAAACCAGTCATAAGGGTCGATTTTGTGAAATTGAGATTTATGCATCATCTGAAAGCTGAATAAATAAGCTTTCCATTGATGTATGGTTTGTTAGGATAGGACAATATTTGAAAATCTGGAATCTGAGAGTGCAAAAAAATCTAAATATTGAGAAAATCATCTTTAAAGTTGTTCAAATGAAGTTCTTAGCAATGCATATTACTAATCAAAAATTAAGCTTTGATGTAGGAAATTTACAAAATATCTTCATGGAACATGATCTTTACTTAATATCCTAATGATTTTTGGCATAAAAGAAAAATGTATAATTTTGACCCATACAATGTATTGTTGGCTATTGCTACAAATATACCTGTGCTGCTTATGACTGCTTTTGTGCTCCAGGGTCACATATAGACTTGAACACAGCATGGTAATATAGTCTCTGATTGTACAGAAGATAAAGAATATTAAAGTCTTGTTTTCTGTGAAACTGATCAAAAAGATGCGAGTTTATGCTTAAAACAAGGCTTAAATCTGCCAATGAGCTCAGAAAAATCAACTTCATTCAAGTTTTCTGACAGATATTTGTTCGTGTTTTAAGCATAAACTAATTTATTTTTGTTCAATTTATAAAACACTTTACATTTGCAGTAAATGCATCTTGATTTGAGAATGTTTAGATATTTATATTTAGTCATTTAGCAGATGCTTTTATCCAAAGCGACTTAAAAAATGAGGACAATAGAAGCAATCAGAATCAACAAAAGAGCAATGATACGCAAAGATATTTATATTGGAAAACAAAAATACACAGGCGGATATTGTTTTTTGCAGTGTATGCAACATTTAATGCCACGTCTTTTTAAGGCGTTCATTTGTGGAAGGACGAATGAAGAGTTTTTAAGACCCACAGAAACCCTGCAGTTAAAAAGAGACACTATGCAAAACCATATGGCCACGACAGCATGAGCAATCAGAATGAGTATTAATAGTCTGCATTGAAAACACTGGTTTATTTAGTGCTACATTAATCATTTGTTCACATGTAAATATGTGCATGAAAATGAAAATGCTCAGGTGATGAAAACATCTCTTCGTGAATCGTAACACGCCAGCTTTAAACCATGTACGAGTCAATATCACAATCATGAGATCATTGAAAACCATGTATTTCTCCGTCTGTGTTGCTCGCTGTACATCTTAATACATGCATGTATTCCAACAATAAAAGCATGAAATACTGCATCTTGTCTTTGTCTAAAGCACCAAACCTCTCAGTCACGGATCCGCTTCATATGGACGTGTAATGCTTGCTGTAGTTGCTCAGCTTGATTTTCTCCGGCAGGATGATGTTGAGCGAATGCTGCTCTCTCTGCTGATCTCTCTGCTGTCGCACCAGCTGGCTGTACTTGGCGTTCGCCATCCACGTCTCGCAGCGGGTAAAGAAGACGATGCCCGTCGTGACCAGGACCACCAGACAGGTGAGGAGACCCAGGACGGAGAAGCAGATGATCTGGCTGCGGGTGACCAGCGGACCGGACTCAGACTCGGCCGGACGCAGCAGCAGCTTGTGGAAAGCGTGAGCCGGACCTGAGGCTTTCACTCGGGGTTTGTGCTTGAGCTGGCTGATGTGGAGCTCACAGGACGAGCCGGTGAATCCAGCTGGACAGAAGCAAGAGGAACGGCTGTCAGAGCCACTCGTGTTCACGCAGGTTCCTCCATTCTGACAGCGAGAGCTGCGCATGAGAGCAAACACATCAGTTAAAAACACAGTTAAAAAGTCATGTCTTTGCATTATTTGTGTCCCTGCAGCACAAAAGCAGTGTTAAGTCGCTGGGGTATATTTGTAGCAATAGCCAACAATACATTGTATGGGTCACAATTATACATTTTTCTTTTATGCCAAAAATCATTAGGATATGAAGTAAAGATCATGTTTTATAAAGATATTTTGTACATTTCCTACCGTAAATATATCAAAACTTAATTTTTGATTAGTAATATGCATTGCTAAGAACTTCATTTGAACAACTTTAAAGATGATTTTCTCAATATTTAGATTTTTTTGCACTCTCAGATTCCAGATTTTCAAATAGTTGTATCTCGTCCAAATATTGTCCTATCCTAACAAACCATACATCAATGGAAAGCTTATTTATTCAGATTGATGTATAAATCTCAATTTTGAATTGAGCCTTATGACTGGTTTTGTGTCCAGGGTCACATATAGCAAAATATCAAAACAAGTGACACTTTTTAATTAAAATGTTACACAAATGTAGTTTGAAAATATGAAGCAATAAACATATTGTTTATAAAGTCTTAGACACTTCAACACTTCGTTTTTTTGGCCTGAATAATGACTCTGTTGTGTTTGCTGTACAGCTGAATCAAATTTCCTTCATGATTGATGAATTTTGCAATATTGACACTGTTATTGAACTGAATTAAACCAACACTGAACTGAACTGAGCTGAAAAACTACACTGTTGTCTGCTTTACAGCAGAATTTGAGTTTGTTTGAAATTTGATTAAGTTTGCGTCACTGATTCTGGTATTTTGCTGTTTATTACTGTGAAGCTGCTTTGAAACAATCTGTATGGTATAAAACATTACAGAAATAAATGTGACTTGCCTTGAAAAATCACCTCCAGATCAGCTGATTCAAAATAAGAACAGCTCAAGCATCATTTGTGTTCCAGTGTCACTTGGTTTGCATCTAATGCAATGAAGTTCAGACATGTTTAAGTGTAAAGATGTGCTGTTATCATCTAATCAGAGGTTTGCACGCTTGAGCAACTGATGTAGCTTCATTAATGAGCATTCGATGTCTTTGTAAAGTCAAATAAGGATGATCAATGCAGTCAATAATTAATGGCAGCGGTGGCTGATCTCAGCTCAATAGCAGCATCGTTATGTGAGTGATTTTTCTGACTATTTTTTCACTCCACAGACGTTTAACAGAGGAAACAGTCTGTTGTTCCGTCTCTGCTTCAGTGAGAATCAGTTACCTGTTCGCTGAACACGGTCCTTTCTTCAGCTGGCAGTTTTCCCCTGTGTATCCAGGAGAACAAAGGCAGACGTGTCCTCCTCCTCTGGTCTCCACACAGGTAGAGTTTCCCGAGCAGGGCTTTGATGAACACCGGTGAACCTCTGAGAGAAAACAACAGATTCACACAGTTACTGTCACAGCACACCTCCACCGTTCACACAACAGCTGCTGTATGCTGAAGCACTTCTCTCTGACAATACTGAGCAATCAAAGAAGAATCCAGAGGAAAGATCACAGTGTGCTGAGTTAAATCAATCTATTTCAAAGAATTCTGGTCATGCATGTTCATCTGATGCTCCTATATAAAGTACTGTAGGACTCTGGACCTCGATCACAGCGCGCTCCCGTCCATCCGTGCTCACAGATGCACTGCCCGGGTTCTTCACACGCTCCGTGAACACAGTCAGGTGAAGGAACACACTGATCACACGCCGCACCGCGCCAACCTGCTCTGCACCTGTAACCACACACACACACACACACAAACACACACACACGCACGCACGCACGCACGCACACACACACACACACAAAGACACACACACACACACAGACACGCACGCACGCACGCACGCACACACACACATATCCATTCCAATGTGTCACTGACCTTTAATTGCTTCTTAAGAACATATGTGTCCCTGCAGCACAAAAGCAGTCATAAGCAGCACAGGTATATTTGTAGCAATAGCCAACAATACATTGTACGGGTCAAAATTATCAATTTTCCTTTTACGCCAAAAATCATTAGGATATTAAGTAAAGATCATGTTCTATGAAGATATTTTGTAAATTTCCTACCGTAAATATATCAAAACTTAATTTTTGATTAGTAATATGCATTGCTAAGAACTTCATTTGAACAACTTTAAAGATGATTTTCTCAATATTTAGATTTTTTTGCACCCTCAGATTCCAGATTTTCAAATAGTTGTATCTCAACCAAATATTGTCCTATCCTAACAAACCATACATCAGTGGAAAGCTCATTTATTCAGATTTCAGATGATATATAAATCTGAAAAAAAAAACAAAAAAAAACGGACCCTTATGACTGGTTTTGTGGTCCAGGGTTACATACATGAGGCTCTTCCAGTGATATATTAAAATCTCTCACACACTGACAGCATTCAGTTGTTCAATAGTTTCTTAAAAGGTTAATGACGTCTAACACACACACACACACACACACACACACACACAAACATCACTGAACTAAACTCCACCCATCACCAATCTACACACACAAACACCACTGAACTAAACTCCACCCATCACCTATCTACACACACAAACACCACTGAACTAAACTCCACCCATCACCTAACTACACACACAAACACC
>NW_015656162.1:27511-30749 GCF_001515625.1 Sinocyclocheilus rhinocerous
CACACACACACACGCACGCACGCACGCACACACACACGCACACACACACACACGCATTACTGATGAATAAACACTCGCCTGTCATTTATCACGTCTCACAACTCCAACACATAAAGTTGACTGACAGCAGTAGAAACGCAACAGATACCAATGACGCGCTTCAGTAAAGCAGTGAAATAAGAGCGATATAGTGTAGATATTAATGTAGATATTTCACCTTGAGCAGAAACAAGCGCACAGAGGAGCAGCAGAAATGAGAATCCGAGCCGGAGAAATACATTCATCCTCCCGCAGCTCGATCCTCGATCCTCCGCTGATAATCGCCTTCACTTCATCACACAAACTTACCGCTGAGCGCGCGAGCAGGACGTCGCTAAAGTAAACTAGTCCTCCAGCTGCCTAACTCAGCTAAACTAGTCCTCCAGCTGCCTAACTCAGCTAAACGAGTCCTCCAGCTGCCTAACTCAGCGCGCTGGAAACACAGAAACTCATCTGAGAAAGTGCGCGACGGTCAGAGCGAGCTGTGAATCCGACTGAAGCTCCGCGAGCTGCTGCTGCCTCAGCCGGACACACGGAGCTAAACTCCACCCATCACCAACTACACACATAAACACCACTGAACTAAACTCCACCCATCACCTAACTAAACACACAAACACCACTGAACTAAACTCCACCCATCACCTGACTACACACATAAACATCGCTGAACTAAACTCCATCAACACCATCAACTAACAAGCATCACTCATCACTAAATTGCAGCTATTTTAAACAAGCATCCAGAAAACTGGAGTTACACCTTCTGAACTGCCTGAACACTAAACATGGGCTCATATCATAATTCTTGTCTCTTTTCTGTTGTATTTTTTCCTGTCAGTCATGATATAATTTTTTTTACCTGCTCTCTGATCCTGACCATTAAAGAGGCTGTTTTTCCACTGCTGTGCCTTTAAGCGTCTACAGCATGACTGTCTGACCTCTACATGTCTAAAAATGAGCAACAGCACAGTATTCATACTATAGATGTGGAAAGACTAGTGAGCTATTCTGAGCACAGCCTTAGTTTTCATGCTGTTTTAGGATAGTGCAGAGAGTTTTTGTTTATAAATGATTTTTCATGATATGTTTTGATGAATGATTTGATCCCTAGCTCGACACGAGGGGATTTCAGCTGCACCTTTATGCCCAAAGGCCCAATTAAACGTTAGTTGGGCCTCTAAATCGTCGGCTCTCACTGAAAGAATCGCTGTACTAGCAGGGAAATGATTTCTTGGCACACGTCTTCAAGCGCAGGGCAGCGCGTCTCTATTCTCAGCATTGACCTACATGTCTCTTATCGCCGGCGCAGCTCCAGCACACGTCTGGATGTAAACACTGATAACCTCGCTCTCGCTGGTAAAACAGGCCGTCTGTGAAAAAGCTCCAATACATTAGGATGAAACCACGGGGGGACTGTAAAAACAATTTAATCTCATCGTAGAGGCAATATATCCAACTTCATTTGAGCATGTTTTATAACCAGCACAGTGGCTGCTATGAAATATCAGCTTTTCATTCAGCTTATTAAAGGACAGGTATCAGCCATTGATCTGCGGCACTTTGATCTCATATGAGATCCGTTATTTTCCTCCATCCTGAGGGTCTCTCCGGCTTGATGGGATGCCGTGGACAAGCGGCCGTCATTCAGTGATGATTGATTACAGCAAGAACAGGGAAAATGAACAAATGATCAGCGGCACTGAAGGTGACGCTCTGCCTCTCTGGCCTTCATTTGGACTAATTATAACTCTTTTATTTATAAACCTCTGAGCTCTGTGTTATTTACTGATACAACCTGCAGAGAGACGGCTGACAATAAATGACATGCATATAACCGTGGCATAAAATAAAAGAGGTCGATTCAGTCTTGACACTTTGATGGAGTCTGCTGTAAACGTGCTGTAGATTTACAGCCGTGAGCGTAATAACCAGCCGCTGTGGGACGGATCATTAGTTATTCCACACCTTTACATCTGTGATCTCGTCTCTGGAGGGATTCAGAAAAACACCTGTATTGAAAGATCAATTGCATGACGGGGGATAATTAGGTTTGTCCCCAAATGCTACTCAATCTTACTTTGATGAGACTCATTGGTTCACAATTAATTATACTACTATAATTAATATTTATTCATCATAAGAAACCACCCTTATTATACAAAGGAAGAATCAACACGTTTACTTCAACAGGCGTGCTGAAAAAAGAGAAACAGCAGGTCAGTTTGAGTGACGACAAATCAATGGCAGCCGATTCACACAGCCATCAAGCCAAACATCACACACGGCCTCCAATAAACCTGCCGTCTTCCAGCCATGAGACGCCTCTCATGCTCATCCAGAAACACTTAAAGAGAAAAATGAGCTCTTGGGTATCAATCGCAGCCCTTTTAATTGAGGTCGAGCACTTGAGATATCTGTGGATATAAAATTCAAACCTATCAGTGAAAGTTAGCATGTGTAATGTTAAAGATGTGTGGCGATCGTTTTAGAAACAGCAACCACAGTTTGGCTTTTAAATAACATTTGCATTTATGCATTTAGGAGAGGCTTCTATCCAAAATGATACACAATAGAGAAGGATGAGCAATTTGTCACAGAGCCAGTAATATGCACAGTGTACAATGCCAGGTTTATTAGAAAGCGAGACTATAGGAAACAAGCCAGAGCAGAAGAAGAGGATGAGCTGAGCTTCTCATCTGTGACATTAAACGTGTTCCTGTAGCTCAAACACAGAGCATTATGATCACGGGTTTGATTCGCAGGGATTGCATGAACTGATCAAACATATATCTTGAATTCAGTGTAAGTCACTTCAGATGAAGCGTCTGCCAAATGTAAATGATGCCACCGGAGCTGCTGACAGAGCAGAGCTTTGAACATTTCATAACCCTCAGAAATAATAACCTGTGAAACTACTGCATGTCACATCCACACAAACTCACTTCTGAATAAAAATCTTACAGTAGTCTTACATCATTCAGAGAAACTGTTCTCCAGCTGAATCTGTGGAGAAATGCAGAAAGAAGAGAGGAAAACATTAAACTTCATGTTTAATGAACGGCAGTGTAACATGTTCTCAGGTTCAGCGTGACCTTTACAGAAGTAAAACCTGTTCAAGGTGTTCTGCAGAATGCCATCAGTACGTGTGTGTGTGTGTGTGTGTGAGTGTGTGTGAGTGAGTGAGTGAGTGAGTGAG
>NW_015656162.1:30759-35762 GCF_001515625.1 Sinocyclocheilus rhinocerous
GTGTGTGTGTGTGTGTGAGTGTGTGTGTGTGAGTGAGTGTGTGTGTGAGTGAGTGTGAGTGAGAGTGTGTGTGTGTGTGTGTGTGTGTGAGAGAGTGTGTGTGAGAGAGTGTGTGTGTGTACTGGTATTCACTATGTTATAGGGTCCAAATGTCCCCACAAAGATGGCAATATCCGAAATCCTTGTCCTTTTGGGGACATTTGTTGGTTTTTTGAAAATCTAAAAATGCAGAAAGTTCCCTGTGAGGGGTAGGTTTAGGGGTAGGGTTGGTGTAGGGCAATAGAATATACGGTCTGTACAGTAGAAAAACCATTACGCCTATGGAGAGTCCCCACAAGGATAGCTGACCAGACATGTGTGTGTGTGTGTGTGTGTGTATTTAACCTCTGACATGTGTCAATCTCATATTTCTGTGAATCATGTCTGCTGCCCTTTAACTAATTCCTGTTGCGTGTTTGTTTGCGTCTGTTATTCAGAGCCGCAGGGCGATTAATTGATTGCAGGAATATAAAGCTATTGATTTCATTCCCTAGAGGAGCTTCCTGTGGAGGGACTTCAGATTGTTTCATGGATGTGTGTGTGTGTGTGTGTGTGTGTGTGTAACGCAGCTGCCGTGACGGCATACTCAATTTCATAAGCCGGCTCTCATTCATCATGCAAGACGTGTGTGTTTCCAGTAATGAAGCATCAGGATTCAGCAGCAAAAGCGACAGAACGAGGGCAAAACGCTGCTGCGGCTCCATTCACAGCTTCCATCCGTGTCACGTTGCCATAGGAACGATGCACAAAGGAGGATGAGGATGAGGATGATGATGATATCAGAGTCCAGTGTGATATGATAGATGGATCGAGGATGAAGCATTACGTCGCTCAGCGTTTGATTAAACATCAAGTCAAGTTCAGCGTATTTATATAGTGCATTGTTTCAAAGCAGCTTTACAGAAAATCATGAGGTTAATGTTTGTAATATCTTAACATCGTCATGCCTTATAGTCGCATTTATCAGATTCTGATAAACAATCAAGCGATTGAGATTTGCTCAACATCTCATCTTCAGTTCTGATGCACAGGTTTGATTTATATTTCTCACATTCCCTGTGAAACTCTTAGATGCGAGTTCATTTTTACTGTAAGCAGCAAATGATGATAAAAACCCAATCGTTTAAAATCCTGTCTGTGCGAAATTGAGCTCCACCTGCAGAACCACAAACCTGAGGATTCATCAGGACAGAAAGATGAACTGATCTGCAGATAGACTGAATCCGTCTGCAGGAGTTTGTCTCCTGCTGAAACACAGCATCTGATCTGGAAACAGTATCACAATACAGTCATTATAAATGATGTGAGGGAGATCATCACAATCACTGATTCATTACGTCTGCATTAAAAAGCACCAACATGCATGTTTTTCATATGAATAGAAACTGGAATAACATTAGTATTACTGGAGAGTTATATGGACATCCAGACATGGACTGCGAGCCAAACATTAGGAGGATGAAAACATCAACATGAACAACACTTTGTAATGTTCTCCAGTACAAATATCGAAAGATTCTTAAATCAAGATACATTTACTGGAGATGCAGAATAACAGTAGACATTAAGTCTTGTATTCTGAGAAATGTATCAATATTAAGAGATAAATATTGACATGTGTGTCCCTGCAGCACAAAAGCAGTGTTAAGTCGCTGGGGTATATTTGTAGCAATAGCCAGCAATACATTGTATGGCTCAAAATTATAAATTTTTCTTTTATGCCAAAAATCATTAGGATATTAAGTAAAGATCATGTTACATGAAGATATTTTGTAAATTTCCTACCGTAAATATACCAAAACTTAATTTTTTAAATGAGATTTCTAATCGGACACAGAAGATTCACACGACAATTAAACTTCATTCACAGGAACTTTAATCACGACTGATGAATCCTGCTGCCTGATTATGAGGACAATACAGTACAACGATTATTACTGTTATCTATTTTTAAATATTGTTCATTGAGTCTAATCATATAAAACAAAAGTGTGATGGATAGTTTTTAATAAGACTAAAAGCTTCTGAAATATATTCACATATAGGCATAGTTCATACAAAAATCATTGGATTTTCTGTTTGACTTTCTTTCTTCTGTGCAACACAAAAGCAGAGATTTTAGAGAACTGTTTTTTGTCCACACAATGAAGGTCAATGGGGTTCAAAACAGCATGTGTTTGTCAAAGCAAACACTATCAATACATCATTAGAAAGTCTGTTTAAAGATGAAAGCAGGACAAGAGATCGATTAGAGACGGATTATCTTATAATCACACATAGAGATGAGGTTTAACTGTATCTACTGTACAATAACCTCCAGATCTCTGAGCTGCAGTCATAAGAGCATCTGATCATATACACATGAGCTGCGGTTTATGAAGAAACACAGAGAAAAAGCCCAAATCAAAGACACTTTAAAGTGTCAAACACATTCAATAGCAGCTGGATTTCCAGTCTGTGAGGATTATTGATTCAAAGCATCAAAGCTTTTAGTTACTCATTTCATAAAGCACTTGTGTGTGTGTGTGTGTGTGAGAGTGTGTGTGTGCGTGTGTGTGTGTGAGAGAGTGTGTGAGAGTGAATGTGTGTGTGTGTGTGTGAGAGAGTGTGTGTGTGTGTGTGACAGAGTGTGTGTGAGTGTGAGAGAGTGTGTGAGTGTGAGTGTGTGTGTGTGTGTGTGTGTGTGTGTGCGCGCAGAAGAAAATAAGATGTAAATCATTATGACCTGTGCAGGTATTAATAAATACAGTAACTGATCTCAGACAGTGTTTGTCTTAAGTCTTCAGATGGGACCATCGCAGCTAAACTATCAGAAAGCAGCTGAAAACTCTTCATATTTTTAATATTTACAGTGTACTCATTCAGATCCTGCAGAAGATCTCTATTCTCACAGAGATATGTGTGGGATGTATATGATGTTCACAGGGACTGATGTTGCTGTATTCTGTTCATCAGTGCGTCTCTTTTGTGTGTCGTACCTTTGAAAAATAATTGGGTCCTGGTGGATACTGAGCCAGTTTTATACATATGCAGGCAGCGGTTGTCATGGCAACAGACCACATTCTCCTGCTCTATTTTCAGACACACACACACTGATGTATATCAGAGAGAATTAGACCCCGCTATCTCACGAAGAACATGATCTTAACAGCATGACACCTGTGAGCTTCACTCTCATTGCACTGATTCTGCTCACAGTGTTTTACTGTAATAACGTCACACCGCTGGAGATATGATGAGATCACTCACTCTATGAATGCACGTCTGTGTGTTTCTGTGTAAAGATCTGCACTGTCAGATACTGATAAAGCAAAATAGTGACTGCCTCACACATCTGATGTTAAATGATTAATGACAGCAGTGATGATTAATAAATGCACATGCAGACATTAGTTTGTCATTACATTCACTGTATCTGCTCATGTCACAAAATTAGGATGTGTACTGTAATAAAATTGCACAGCACTGGAATTGATATTATTATTACTATTACTACAAGAATTGTGAAGAGATATCATAAGAGATTTTTCAGTAGGCCTCAGTGAAAAATTGTTTGATGTGCTGGATAGACATTTCCTTCACTCAAAAAATGGCACAAACTTGTGAAATAATTTTTGGCATAAATGCTGCATTCTTATATAATATGTGTTTGAGCTATGCTAATTTAACTTTGAATAATTGCCTACAGGTTCCTAAAGAATTTGCTGTGATGACAAAAAACAGAAAAGTGAATGACTAAATGCCTGAATATTCTCAACTGTGACTATTTATCTTGTTTCTCTTCTCTTTATGCTCTGTTATGCTCTGGAGAACTTTGCATTTTAGACTTGCCTGAGCTACTGTATTCTGTTTCGCTGGAACTCTATTAAAACAAACGACATTGCTTGTAATGATTTTAAAAAGCACGTATAGTGATGGGTAAAACTGAGCTTTTCAAAACTCCGAATCAGATAAACCATTGCAAAAAAAAATCAGTTAAACCATTGCGTTGCAAAAGATTAACTTTTTCGAAGCGCTCCAATCGGATCACGTTTTACAATTATTTGAATTAGATCGTGACTTAGGAGCGGGTTTGTGAATCTTTTGATTAATAACGGAACTTCGGATGGAAAGGGTCCGCAAATCCTTTTGCGAATTGAAAGATTTGTGACACGCACTCTGAGTCTGAAGTAATTCTGAAATGATGGTTCGCGAATCATTATTCATATCGGGACTTCAGCGCAGATCACGAATCATTTGATTCAGATCGGAACTTCGGAGCGTATTCGTGAATCTTTTGATTCAGATCGGAACTTCGGAGCGTATTCGTGAATCTTTTGATTCAGAGCGGGACTTCGGAGCGTATTCGTGAATCTTTTGATTCAGATCGGAACTTCGGAGCGGATTCGTGAATCTTTTGATTCAGATCGGAACTTCGGAGCGGATTCGTGAATCTTTTGATTCAGATCGGAACTTCGGAGCGGATTCGTGAATCTTTTGATTCAGATCGGAACTTCGGAGCGGATTCGTGAATCTTTTGATTCAGATCGGAACTTCGGAGCGGATTCGTGAATCTTTTGATTCAGATCGGAACTTCGGAGCGGATTCGTGAATCTTTTGATTCAGATCGGAACTTCGGAGCGGATTCGTGAATCTTTTGATTCAGATCGGAACTTCGGAGCGGATTCGTGAATCTTTTGATTCAGAGTGGGACTTCGGAGCGGATTTGTGATCTTTTGATTCAGAGCGGGACTTCGGAGCGGATTCGTGAATCTTTTGATTCAGAGTGGGACTTCGGAGCGGATTTGTGATCTTTTGATTCAGAGCGGGACTTCGGAGCGGATTCGTGAATCTTTTGATTCAGATCGGAACTTCGGAGCGGATTCGTGAATCTTTTGATTCAGAGCGGGACTTCGAAGCGGATTCGTGAATCTTTTGATTCAGAGTGGGACTTCGGAGCGGATTCGTGAATCTTTTGATTCAGA